>NC_053155.1:166977457-167277457 GCF_016835505.1 Polypterus senegalus
ATAAACTAATACACTTTAACCAATCAGTGGGGCCTGTAATAATAAGTATATTATTTAGAGGCATAATGTGATATACTGTTTCCCTATATGCAGTCTATGTGCTTTAAATAGGAACTCATTCCACTGAAAGCATTTACCCATACACGCATTTTACCACCCAATGAGAAGTGGTTTGGGGAAGGATTATTGGCCGAAGGCATGGAAAATGTGGAAAAGCATTTAAAAATGAGAAGCTACAGAAGAACTGTTCAATCCCTTTTTTATTTGTCAGTTAGAAGTGTCACAAATCAAAAGAAATAAACTATTAGTAATGTCAGACAGTGTCAGGGATTGCAACAGTTTGTTGCCACTTTTTACATTAAGGGTACAGAACATGAAAGAAATAAGAGGCTTCAGCTATTATTGCTTATGTAGTTCCAAGAAACATTCCAGTCTACACTGTAATCATTAAATGGATTAAGCAGTTTTGTATAGATCACCTTTTGTCTTTGAGGTACCACCCCCAGGAATTAAAATATTCTGAAGTGACACCATTTTTTCAGTCTTAAATTGTCAATTACTGAACTCTTATTAGGTAAAACTAAAGATGATATTTCTTTATCAGCACAAAAATATATTTGGGGATTTTAACAAGGTTTTATGAGTATTTTTGTGCTTGTGTGTCTTTTTTTAATTTTTCTTTTGTACACCAAATATTTTTTAAAATAATTTTTAATTTATTAACAGTTGTGTGGTTTGGTATGAAATACTCATTAGAATGCTTACATATCCCTACTTTTTTTAAAAAAAAAAAATGTACATATTATAGTTTGATTTTCATGTGTGGCAGACTGGAATTTCTGATTAGTAACAACAAATGGCTGGACATTTTATTAACTTTGAACAATTTCAGTGACAGCTTTATATAAAGTGATATGACCATGGTGGACTACTTACTTTATCATTTACACATAGTAAATTTATTCAGTTACAATTTCTGTTAGTTAATTGAAAAATAAAAACTTCACCTGATCAGTAGTAAAAAATGTAACCATTATTATATTGTTACTGCATCCATCCATCCATCCATTATCCAACCTGCTATATCCTAACTACATGGTCCCGGTAGTCTGCTGGAGCCAATCCCAGCTAACACAGGACGTGTTACCACATTAATTATTAAATAATGGAATAATGCAGAATACTTTAATTTGTATGGACTGTTTGAAGCTACTGAGAAAATCAAACTTTTCAAAACATTTTTGTCAGTAAATAATTTTGCCAGATTTATGACATTTGTAGTTATGAAATTAAATCAGTACATGGACAATTAGATAGTTAATAACATTTACTTTACTAAAGAATAATATCAAGTCAAAAATAATTTCAATATCAAATGTCATACACCTGGATATTATAATTGATGATTTATTTTTTCAAATCTTCCCTCTTTTTTTTTTTTTTTTAGATTTGTCCTAATGTTAAGCTTAACATTGTGAATCAAAATTGTCAATTTAATATTATTATTTTAGAATTACATTAAAACAGCATTTGTTGTGGTGTTTTCTAATTACTTCACATAAATGGCCTGACTTTGCTAGCGCATATGTATGACTTTAACTTGGACTGACTTGTAACTGTAATGGTATTGCATTTGCTCCAGTGTCATTCAAATAATTAACATTAATTTGGTTTCTGAAAACCCAATGACCGATACTAATTTTTTCCGTGCCAATTTATTTTTATAAAAAGTATAAATATAACCTGATTTTTTTCCACAAAGCACTACAGTCCTTTACACTTAATTTCGTGTATTTGTAGTTCTCCTTGTGAAGGAAACTTGACATCTTTGTAAAATGTAGTTTTATTTTGCCTTCATTTGTGATACTTTAATTGTGTTACTCAATTTCCACCTTAAATGTGCCTTTAACAAGATTGCTTTCAACTGATAAAAATGATTCCAGGCTGATTGGAGGGAGAGGTAGATTTAGAGGTGTGCAGTACACCATTATGACCGTAAATGCTGGTATGACACTGTGCTACGATCTGAATTTGCACTACTGTTGGTAGCAGGATAAGCTCAGAAATGGCAAAACTTTTCAAGACCTGAACTTGCAGAAATCCTCTGAACACTATAGAAAAGAAAATATATAAATAAAACACTTGACTCTTGTGCCGCTCTTTTGAGTACTCCACTCTTGTCAGTGTAGGACGGAGTGCTGCACAGGTTCCATAAGAAAAACTGAGAGCAAATAAACTGAGTACATAACAAAAATTCACCATGAACGTCAATCATATACTGAAAGACTGGAGAGTGCCTCTCCTGATCATCACTTTCTTACTGCCTCCATCTATTTTCTGCTTCATATCCTGCTCCCTATTTTCAGTCTTACACCTCAACTTTATATAGGAAATAATACTTTAAAAATGTTGTTTTCTTGCTGTGGTGGCTAATGCAAAACTACTGTTAACCTTTTAAAACACCCAAACCCAATTGTGCACATGAATATCAAAAATCTGCTAAGCACATAACAGCGAGCACAGCTGCAGCAGCACTTGGTCTAAAACATCAGAGTGAAACCTCAAACATTTGGCTCGCAAACTGTATAATGGCAGAAAGAGCTAACATTAGAGGGATATAGAGTGAAATCGCCTAGCAAAAGGCATAGAACCGATTCAGACTGTAAGTAAAGAAGTCTTCAGAAAATTGATTTGAATCTTGGACCCAAGACACGAGCTAACAAACTGTAAATATTTTAATCACGTGTGCAAATCAGAATGCCTTACAGAATGTTGTGATAAGGTTAGGTTAAGAACAAAATAAGTAACATTTTAAGTGCGTTCTTTTCTCCAGTGACCAAATTAATCCTTGCCAGACCATTTAGCCATTCTGTCCATACAGTACGTCTCAGTGTCCATTATATTGACCACAGCTGAACCCGAAAAGCAGAAGACGTCAGAGATGATTACACTGGAGCAATAATTGCTGGAGAGCTAGAAGAGTTTTTTACCTTGGGGCTTGAAAGAATAACGTCCTATTTGCATGATAACTCATATTGTGATACGTCATCAGCTTTGTCAGTATTATGGAAAATATCTTGATTTTAGTTTGAGATCATATTGCCCACTCCTAGGTAGAAGTCATTCTACATAAAGCCAGAGGATGAACTTAGTGGAAGAAAGTTTGTTTTGCTAAACAGGTTAGAGAAAAGCTGGAGTAAACAGTTTTTCACCCCAATAGACTAAATTCTTACCATCATTGTACTTGATTGATTAGTTGATGATCGAATTGAATGCATAGCTGCACCTGTGGAAACTTCCATTAAAGAATGTTAAATCATTGTTTAGATACAGAGGAGCTGACAACATTATTTATTGCTAGCTATGAAGAGCTGTTTAATTAGTGAGCCAACATTTCTGAACAGTAAACCTTTCTAAGTCAACATTTAGAAATTAAATGATAGCTTGACTTACGGTCTTGTGGTCAACATAGCACTAGAAGCAGCAGCATACTTTATAAACCATAAATGTTATGAATGTAGGACAACATTGTAGGAAATGTATATGAAAATGTTGTTCTAGCAGGTAGGTGTGAAATATCCGAAGACACAGTTGATTAATGTGTTTTATTCACCTTATCAGCTGTGTAAGAATGTGGCTTTTTTGAAACTGAACACTCAAGGACAGACGACAGAAAATTATTTATCTTGTTACCTATTTTCACAAAAGAAAAAAGAAGCAAAAATCTCATCTTCTTTTGGACATACATTGATCAAAGTTTTTTGGTTATCCTTTGGTCATGGAGCATTTCTTCATGTTCACTCAATGCCACCCTTATCCAAACTGGAGCCCCAAGTGAAATTATCTTCTTGGGGGTCCCCCAGACTCCCTAACTTGCCCCTTCCTGACTCTACTGTATTAGTATTTCTTGTAGCAGTTATAATTTAGACAATAAATATATAAATAAATAAACAAGCATATAACATGAAATAGAATATTTTTTTTTGATAATTAAAACTTGAACATAAATTTTATGTGTTTCTTCTTATCAGTCTCTTTGTTGCATATCACCCCAGCACATGTCTGTGTTTTTTGGATGCAAAGTCCTCTATTAGGTCATCATAAGAAAGCTTCTGTGCAAGGTCTGAATTGATGCTGATGATAGACGAGCTGCCTACATATTCTTGTGCCCTGGTATGTCATAATGACCTTAAGTTTTGAAAAACTTCACTTAGTAGATTAAACTAACCGGGAGGGTTGCAGCAATCTAGTGGGCAATCCATAAATTTGAACTTTAGTGTTTTTTAATGGCAATGATATACATGATATACACATTGATTTGTTCCCTATAAAAATGAAGGCCTAGTTAGTAGTGGGAGTATTAATGAAAATAATAATGATAATAATAGTCCAGGGTATCAGTTTGCTTATTATTTGATATAGCCAACAGTATCATTTATGACATTTGATACAGCAACAATTGTACTACTACTACTACTAACAATAATAATAAACAGTGCTGCTCCTACTTGTAATATAGTAATAATATCTAAAATACTACAAATAATAATAGTAATATGAAATACAACTACTATTAATAATAGTAATAATATATAAAATACTACTGATGGAACTTTTTTTTATCCCCGAGGAAAATTTGGCTTTTTACAGAAGCTGTTTGTTTAAATAGATACATAAATAGGTAGTTAAATAAATATATACATATGTGTGTGTGTGTGTATATGTATATGTGTATATATATATATATATATATATATAGATATAGATAGATAGATAGATATATAGATATATATAGATATATATATATAGAGAGAGAGAGAGACACATTGTAATCTGAACGTACACCAGAATAACTAACAAGCAAGAAAAGTAAAAGAAAGAAAACTTCTGACTTGGCTGTCACAGTGCAGCATTATTGCTGTTGCTATCAAGGAGCCCCAGTAACATTTGTTGACACAGTTCTGCTGAATAATTCATTGGTAGCAAGTACTCATTGTTAATGCATCAGAGAGAGGATGCTCATAATTCACTCAGTTTTGTTAAAATTCTGTCTACTACCTCCAGGGTGCCAGAGTGCATCCTGTGCATCAGAGCTTGCCCTTTTAATTAACTTGTTGATTCAGTTGGTCTATTTTGAAGTGATGTTATCTGCCCGGCACACCAATAAATAGAACATTGAACTGGCCATCGCACTTGACATTACTTCCCACATTAAAGGAATGCAGTCTCCTATGGGAAAACAGCCTGCACTGCCCTTTCTTGTATAATTCCTCTGTGTGCCGAGACCAGTCCAACCTGTCATTAATGTCGACCCCCAAGTACTTGTAGGAATTCACCACCTCTACATCCACTCCTTGAACAGTGACCAAACATAGAGGTGCTCTGGTACGGTTTAACCGGAAATAACCGGTTTCTTGGATTTGCTGTTGTTAAGATGCAGACAATTATTTCTGCACCAAGAAACAAACTTCTCCACTTGAGCCCTATATTCCATCTCAACCCCTTCATCAGTAAATCCCAGGAGTGCAGAATTATTAAAATGTTGTGTACCGCTGTTTCCACACTCACTTTGAATATATAAAAACTGAACTTGGTGTTAAGTGACGCTCATTTTCATAGCAGGGTCCCCCCTTGCGTACGCACTTTTCTGCTCCGTTTTGCAAACTGGCAGCACCCAGCATCAAAGCAGTGCTACTGTTTCTGTGGTCTGCTTTTCTTTTTTAGATTCACATCTGTGATGCGGGTTTTATCAAATGTACCGAAATTAATTGCAAATCATTTACAAATTTAATTCACTTGATTGCAATCATTCTGTAACAAAGTAATGGTGCATGCAATGGCCAAGCTATTCCAACTACCTTGGCTGCTTTAGCTTTATTAGAAGACATCGCAAAGGGAATTAGAATTCGAAATTAGAAGAGAGCACGTATTTACTGATGATAACGTCTGGCTAAGTCAATTTTGATTTCCAAGACCTATCATCTTTGACCTGTGTGTTGAATTGGCGCCAGCTTTACAAAGGCAGACTTTGAGGAATTGTGTTGTACCTGTTCCTTTGCAAGTTCTGGCCACTCTCTGGTTTTTAGCCACAGGAGCTTCTCAGTGTGAACTTGCTAACGATTGGGTATTTCACAAACATCACTGAGTAATGCCATGCCAGCTGTTTAGGGTGGTATTATCCGCTTATCATCCAGATAGATGAGATTTCCTTACACTGTGGTTGAACTGGAAAACATAAAAGTGCAATTCGCAGCAACGTTCGGTTTACATAATTTAATCAGTGGTCAACTGCAAATGCATTACTATTGCAGCGACGCTGGACAAGTTACATCAGCCAAGGATGAATTGCCAAAAGAATAAATTACATCATACAGTTGCAGGTGCTTTTTCCAACTAGTGCGGCAAAAGGCAAGCAGTCCTTTTAAGGATAGCAAGTCACCTCAAAGTAAAGAGCAGTGAATCTATCCTTTGTGGCACTCAGTACTGTCTCTACACTATAAAGGCACCGTCAGAGAATGAATTTGCTTATATAAATAGAAAGCATTTCCACTGTATTTATTTGCTGCTCTTTAGTGCACAAAAATAACAGGCTATGAAGCTGGGAATAGGGTTAATTAGACTGTGTGATCAGATTTCAATCAAAAGTACCAATAGTTTACATCTAAAGGCATCTTTAACATTTGAATTCAGCAAGTCAAGCTTGTTATTTCCTTGAGTGGAAGTCACAGACTAATGGAAATTTGTCATGGTTTCTTCCAAACTCACATGGTTGAAGTCACCATTCATTATACCTGCAGGGTCAGACTGAGTCATTATTAACTTGTTAATGACAGAATGCCATCCATCCATCCATCCTCTTCCGCTTATCCTAGGTCGGTTCGCGGAGGCAGCAGCTTGAGCAGATATGCCCAGACTTCCCTCTCCCTGGCCACTTCTTCCAGCTCTTCCAGGGGAATCCCGAGGCGTTCCTAGGCCAGCAGGGAGATATAGTCCCTCCAGCGTGTCCTTGGTCTTCCTCGGGGCCTCCTCCCGGTTGGACGTGCCAGGAACACCTCGCAAGGGAGATGTCCGGGAGGCATCCTGATCAGATGCCTGAGCCACCTTATCTGAATTCTCTCGATGCCGAGGAGCAGTGGCTCTACTCTGAGCCCCTCCCGGATAACTGAGCTTCTCACCCTATCCTTAAGGGAAAGCCCAGACACCCTGTAGAGGAAACTCATTTCAGCCGCTTGTATTCGCGATCTCATTCTTTTGGTCACTACAGAAATGATGACAGAATGAATAATTTCCATTCCTAAGTTCCCATTTTGAAAGGATGAATATAAACAGTAATAAGGATGATGTAATTTATCTCCCTGGGCAAATAATGTAGATGGATTCCGACAGCCAGGATATTTGAATTGTCTGAATTATAAACAGTAGTTTTTCCTGTAATATGCTCCCTTTTACACCATTGATCATTTACGTAGCTGACGAGTCATCTCCTGCGTTTTCCTTTGCCGCACTGGGCTTCTCCAGCTCTTCGCAAAGCACAAAATGCCACAATTCAGCCATTACCAAACTAGTAAGCACATCATGTGTTGACTAACACTAGCAGCCTTTAACCACATGTAGAGGGCCTTAAGTCTATATAGCTGTAGTAAATTATTCCACAACTGTGTGTCAGCTGGCTATTGTAACAACAGATATTATCTGTTAAACACTCAATATCAAAACTTTTATACAGAATACTGTTGTTACTTCATTGTTATTCCAGTAAACCACTATGTCGAGGCAATTGATGTAATGTTTGCTAGATGGCTGGAAATAACACAAATTAAACTTCTAAACACACAGTGCAGCGTGTATTTGTTTCGTTCTGTTCTGTGCCCCTGACCAGTGTTAACTTGAGGTCAACTCTCTGCTCATTAATGGCAAATGATCACAACAGACTGTCAGTGATGTTAATTTGGCTGTTCATAAAGTGGGTAGGAGAACTTAAGCCACAAAGAGTATAGAACAAAAACTGGGCCTGCAAGGGACCATAGAGGACATATGTTTAAGACCCCAGTATGTACTTAGCAAAGCTGCAGACAGAAAGAAAGAGAATAGGAGTTAATGCCAAAGGAGTAATAAAGAACTGCTTTGGAGTGATTTAAGATTGGGATTATAAAAAGATTTGTCAAACATGGCAGTGCTGAGGTTTACAGTGTAAATTGTTGAGTGCCTACCAATCAGTAAGATTTACTTAAGAACAGTTAGTTTTTTTAAAACTGATAAGCAAATGTGATTGATGTATAATCTGGTACTTACCGTTTAGCACCGTGAAGCACCCTTGGACAGTCCCCTGCAGAGCACCAATTGTTAGGATGCTCCAGCACACAAATGATGAATGGTTCCCCCAGTGCAGTATCGATCAGCCATAATCATCTTCACACAAACGGTATCTCCTTTGGAGTTTAAGGAGGAAAGGGAACATAGCTTATTAAATGGCTGTTAGTGCTTAAATGCTTTTCAGACTTAGGTATCATGCAGTAATTGGTTCTAGGCAACGGATTAATTTTTTGTACTGCCCATTCAAATAGTCAACTCTCCTTAGTTGATGGGGAAGATAAATATAAACCTTGATGACACATAAGGCTTGAGGTGGAGAACAGCTTAAACAGCTCTAGACTGGACTCATATAGTTTTAGATCTTGAAGTGAAGTGCATGCATAACAACCATCCATTATCCAACCCGATATATCCCAACTACAGGGTCACGTCTGCTACTTTTTGGTGATTGCCCCATATTAGACTAAAGAGAATGGGCAATAAAGGTTTTATTATGACTTATCCTAGGGCTTGCAAGGTTTAGTTACAAAGATGAGCCCTGTAGCAGCGGATCTGCAACTTTGCCTATGGTATAAGAAGTAATTTTTAAATGTGTTTTATTTTAAAATAACTTTATGTATCTGTCTCCACTGTGTCCATTTTTTAATGTGGATAATTTTTTATTACCTTTAATTTTTTATTTATGTGTTAAAATAATCCAGTAAATGGAAGTTTCATACAAACTTAATTAAAGTTACATTGTATTTTATCATGCTACTTAACTAGTACATCTCTCAATCCCAATAAGAGTGTGGTCTTGATTCAGACTTTGCTATTCATTTAAAAACAGGGAAAGCAAAAAGCTAAGAAGAAAAAGGCTTGTTTTGAAAAACAAGTCCGCATTTGCAGCTAAAATCTTTGTGAGACTTTGATGTGGTGATAAAGAATGATTTGTTTCAAAATGAGCATAACAATAAATGTATGTTCTAAACCTTCACCTACCTAAAGAAGCAAAATATTGATAATTGAAATGACCTTTTTAAAGGCTGTAAGAACATTGTCTATACCAATTATTGGTATGCATCTCTTCTGACTGGGTTTAAAAACTTTTGAGCTCTGTGGCCTGAGAGTTAATGCTATAATATTGTCTACCAGATTGTAAAGGTTGTGTACACTGGTTTTGATTTGATAGTAATACTTTGTTATGATATGCAGAAGCAGTTAGTGAATTCAATCCTAAAGGAATATAATAAATTTATTGTGAATTTCATAAGAAAGTACATTCACCTTGGGATTTCAAAACTGCACACTTAATAGCTCCTTTTTATTTTGATTAGGGCATGTATACACAGGCTAGACCTTCTAAGAAGCAATCTAAGATTAATCTGTGACCAAGTCTTCTGATTTGTCTCATTGTTTTCTTGTGTACTTTTTAATATATATACATTGATTTCTTAAGTCTTGTATTTCTATTATATGGTTTAAGAGCTTTCATTTTCTTCAAAAATACAGGTAACTGGTATTCCCCCAATACCTGTGCAGCCTCCAACATTTCCTGGACATATGGGAATTCCTCCACCTGGTTTTCCTCCTGGCATTCCTCCACCACCCCCGCCTCCTCCTCCCTTTTTAAGGCCAGGCTTCAACCCTCTTCAGATGCCTCCAGGTATTTTGTCTTTTTAAGCTGTTAAGATTTCATTTTTCTGAAAAAAATTCAGATATACTCTAAGCTTGAAGTTTGTTCCCTTCTTTTTCTGGATTGAATTGTGTTTACCACTGAAGTATATTTTTTAAACCTCACATTTAGATTGATAAACGCTGGTCTGCAATTATCATTTTAAAACCAGAAGGTTACAGCCATATATGTTTAAACTTATGTCATATATGTCTAATGTACTGCATAGCTGAAACCATTTAGAAATTATTTGTTTATCCTGTCCTCTAAGATATAAATAAGTGTGTGTGTTTGCCTTTTATTCCTTGCTTACTAATAGAAAAAAAGTATAAAAACTCATATAAATGAATCATTCATAGATTCTGTTAAAGACAAAAGGTTAGCAGTAGTATATCATGTTCGTATAGTGAGATATAACATCATCTTCTCATCAGTTTGAAGAGTAAGATAGTGTACTTTTTATTGTAAGGCACCAACAACGTCATATGTTTACTGTAATACTATGCTATCAAAAGCCAATTTACTTTGAGAAATTTGAATGTGTCAACAAGCTGGTTGATGAGTATTCGGTGTGTGTGTGTGTATATATATATATATATATATATATATATATATATATTCTCACCTTAAGGATTATTAGGAGCACCATACTAATACGGTGTTTGGCCCCCTTTCGCCTTCAGAACTGCCTTCAGAACTGCCTTAATTCTACGTGGCATTGATTCAACAAGGTGCTGAAAGCATTCTTTAGAAATGTTGGCCCATATTGATAGGACAGCATCTTGCAGTTGATGGAGATTTGTGGGATACACATCCAGGGCACGAAGCTCCCGTTCCACCACATCCCAAAGATGCTCTATTGGGTTGAGACTGTGGGGGCCATTTTAGTACAGTGAACTCATTGTCATGTTCAAGAAACCAATTTAAAATGATTCGAGCTTTGTGACATGGTGCATTATCCTGCTGGAAGTAGCCATCAGAGGATGGGTGGGTGCATGGTGGTCATGAAGGGATGGACATGGTCAGAAACAATGCTCAGGTAGCCCGTGGCATTTAAACAATGCCCAATTGGCACTAAGGGGCCTAAAGTGTGCCAAGAAAACATCCCCCACACCATTACACCACCACCACCAGACTGCACAGTGGTAACAAGGCATGATGGATCCATGTTCTCATTCTGTTTACGCCAAATTCTGACTCTACCATTTGAATGTCTCAACAGAAATCGAGACTCATCAGACTAGGCAACATTTTTCCAGTCTTCAACTGTCCAATTTTGGTGAGCTCGTGCAAATTGTAGCCTCTTTTTCCTTTTTCCGAGTGGTACCCGGTGGGGTCTTCTGCTGTTGTAGCCCATCCTCCTCAATGTTATGCGTGTTGTGGCTTCACAAATGCTTTGCTGCATACCTCAGTTGTAACAAGTGGTTATTTCAGTCAAAGTTGCTCTTCTATCAGCTTGAATCAGTTGGCCCATTCTCCTCTGACCTCTAGCATCAACAAGGCATTTTCGCCCACAGGACTGTCGCATACTGGATGTTTTTCCTTTTTCACACCATTCTTTGTAAACCCTAGAAATGGTTGTGCGTAAAAAATCCCAGTAACTGAGCAGATTGTAAAATACTCAGACCGGCCCGTCTGGCACCGACAACCATGCCATGCTCAAAATTGCTTAAATCACCTTTCTTTCCCATTCTGACATTCAGTTTGGAGTTCAGGAGATTGTCTTGACCAGGACCATACCCCTAAATGCATTGAAACAACTGCCATGTGATTGGTTGATTAGATAATTGCATTAATGAGAAATTGAACAGGTGTTCCTAATAATCCTATAGGTGAGTGTGTAGCGGTCAGAAGCCACTAAGATTCACACCGTCGTGCGTGACGGTGATTTATTTATTTTAATCTAGGATTACCAGGGACAACCCCAGCCTTGGCACGACACACACACACTACAGAGACAACAAAGAAAACATGCTGGGAACTTAAATGATAAAAAAGTATAATGAAATTAAATGAACTAACTGAAACAACAATACCACCCCTGATCCCTTCGGTGATATTACATTTAACAAGTAAACACGACAAACACGCAGTAAAGTCCATGTATGAAATAATCAGCGGTGAAGTTATGTCCAGTGATTTGAATGAAGCTAGGGAAATTGAAAAACACAGTCCTACCGGTAGTTGCTGAAGTAGGTTGACAGATGAATGGTTCAGGCGCGCTCCTTCTTCCGTAAAAGCCTATGAATCCAGACAACGTCCTCAGTATCAGTAAACAGGTAGACAAATGATATCCAGACCCCAACAAACAATACAATCCAGGACACGATGGTATATAGCAGACAACAACAGGCAGTTCAACAGTTAAATACCAGCACAAAACGACCAAAACAAACTTTTTTTTCTCTTCGACCCCTGCCCTCCTTTTAAACCCCTCTGACCACCTTTGACCCCAACAGCCCCTGCAAGGACTGCTGGGAGATGCAGTTCTAACTAATGGTAGCACTGCTACAAGTGTGTGTGTGTATATATATATATATATATATATATATATATATATATATATATATATATATATATATATAAGCACACTCCTTTATTTTATTCTTTCAATGCACCACAATGCCTTCTCTCACCAACTCTCTTTATTTAATAATCGTTATATAAGCCAATTGGACTGTGACATGGGCACATTTTTGTCTTACTAAAATTAACCTTTGTTATTTTTTTTATATATACATAACATAAGCACAGCCTTGAGATCATCAAGTTTAAAATGTTGGCTGTCTAATTAGCCAAAGGGAAAAAAAATATCTGAGTACTCAAATGAAAAATAATGTATATATAAAACTTAGGGTAATAATTCTGCAGTTTAGATTTACATTTGTGATGGGGACAACAACAGTAAGAACAAAAAACCCTCCCCTCTATGAAGGAAAAGTCATAGAGGGCAACCTGACATTAGAACATCAGAACAGTTTTGATGAGACATTTCTTCTGTTGTTGGAAATTTTTAAAGCAACATTTTTCAGTCTTCATCAAAACCCTAATCTACTCTATATCATCTTATATAATATGCAACCGTGGCTGTCCTTTTGTCTGTCCAGGATTTGAAATCACCTGTAGCTCACAAACCGTTTGACCAATTGACCTGAAATTTGGTACACATATACTACGAGACATCTACTATCCGCTTTTGTGGTGATGATTTTTATTACTCATTTTATTTTATTGTAGAATCAACTCTCTGCAGCGATCAGCAGGGCGGCCATGCAGCTCATGCGTATGGGTGCCATTCTCATTACCTCCCTCCTTCGCTGTCACGTCCCCTACCTCTTCATATCTTAAATCATTCTTGAGGCAGATTGAAGACATAAGTGCCAGTTTAAGTAAAAAATTAAGGAAAATGTTATAAGTAATTGCAACACAAACACTGACTTAATCAGTTTTAATTAATGCAAAAAGATGCCGATGAAAGAAGAGGGCTGCTAGGGTGGAGAAAAGAAGAGCTGCTCAGGAAACGGCAAGCGCATCAACCTCTGAGCAAACGAATGCTAAACGTACAGAGAAAGAGCATGAAAACTATGAATGCTCAAGTCAAGTGTATTCATTGCACGTTATCATGCAGTGTGCCGCTACTGGTATATATATAAAATCCTAAGCCTAAAAGTGCAAAGATTTTGTGCAACGTTTTTATGTCACGTTTTTGTCACACTTTAAATCGGGCTTATTTTAAAACCTATATTTATATGTTTGGTATTATTCCTTTCAGAGTTTATCGAATTTGTCCTGCAAAGCAAGACTTTGTGCCAACAGATTTAACCATACCTGGGGTCAGAAATAAAAGCAAAGAGTAGGACAGCTGCTGTACAGGCTTTTAAATTTTCAAAGCGCTGTGCGAAATGTAGATCTAACGTCATGGTACAGCGCAGCAAGCCAGCGGCTGATCGAGCAAACAGGAGGTAAAAAAATGTTTCCCATTGTATCACCGTTGAAGAGGGGATTTTGGAAGAGTGACCGCGTCTCCTTGGGGTGCATTCAGCTCCCCTCTTCACAATGTGAGTGGCAGAGACACGCAGGCTGGTTTGGCGAGCAAAGTGAGCAGGGGGGAACTGCCTAGTATCAGATATAATCATCTCAGTGTATTTTCACTGTATCATTTACGGTTTGAAATGAACCCAGTTATTTAACATTAAATGGCACAGTGATTCTGAGAAAGAACTTACCCTTAAGTTAAATTAACCAAATTAAAAGCATAAACAGTTATCTGACTTGAACATATCTTGGCTTTGGCAAAACTAGCCCTGCTCAATATAGACCTTACTTATAGTGACCCTTACCATCAAGTCAAGTTTCCCACGCAAAGATTCACTGAGCAAAAGTTATTGACCAATTGAAAGTGAAAATAGGTTCAAAGCCATATTCTAAGAAGCTGGGATTTTACTGGACCTCAAAATAACCATAATTTTAAAAGTAAAACTCTAGTAGGGAAAACAAGAGTAGGGAATCCTCCTAGATGTGGTCATTCTGACAAAATGTACAAGAGTACAATGTGAAACTATTCATTAAGTCCAACATTATCTTAAAAAACATTAAAAGATACTACAGCATTTAGTTGACTCCACTGTCAGAAAAATACTTGGAAAAGATGGGCTTCTTTACAGGTGATTACCAAGATTTACACAACACAACTTTCACAAGATCCTGCGCTACCCTCATTTTGTATGGATGGAAATTAAGGTCCTCATGCAAAATTCTCCTGAAAGACGTGTTGCAAATGCTTAAGGCAGAAGTATGTTTGTACGCTGAACGTCTAAGGAGACTGCACAATTGGTTCCCCTACAGCTTGGATGTTTTCAGGTGTTCATACAGTCCGAGATCGGGCTTGAGATTTTCAGTTCAATGTTGTACCCATCTGTCTAAATTTAACCACCCACTGAAGGATTGTTTTCCCATTTGGGACATCACCGTTAGGTGGAATGCTGAAGTTCATTCGGAAAGCGTGTTGCGAAGTGATGATGGATGTGTAGTTTTTGAAGAATGCTTCGACAGCGAAAGCACATTGCGCTCCAGACCAAGGCATGTTGCCAACTGAAAACTACAAGGGATGGCCTATCAAAGGACCCTTACTTCACGCAAGAACCTTGAGAAATGTGGTACTTTATTTTGGCTTGCCTTGTATTATTGATTGACTGTGTTCAAAATCTGACGTTTACGGAACCCATTTAAATAAAACCAACTGCATGCAAAAATGTTGTAGTCATAGGCCATTATCTTTAGAGCATAAAGTATTTTAGTAAATGACACAATAACTGTTAAGTTATGTTTAACTCAGTAATTGTATTAGTCTCAGTGCAATTATAGTAGCAAAACTTTTTATAAAGAGGCAGTACTATATATCCCTGGTCACGTTATGTCAGTAGCTGTTCAATCTCAGTGACAAAAGATAAAACAGCTGTATCGTGATGTTATCTACATTCCAGAAACCTTTGAGCTACCTACAAACATGACCTTTTCTGCAAATTTGCAGGAACAATTCTACAGCTATAACACAGTCATAACTCATTATTGTTGTGACAGAAGCAATTCCCATTTCTCCAACAGGATAAGCTTGAATAACTGTGTCATCATTAGAAAAGACGTTTCCCTTCAGTGCAAATTATGCATATGAGATGTATTTAGTATATGTGCCATTTCTGAAACATACACTGGTAAATTTGTGGTATTTAGCAGTAGGGAAGTAACAATACCAAAATTTCTTATTTTGATATCCTTTACCTGTGAAATATCACAATGCTTGGTACATTTTCAATACCATGGCAAAAACAGAAATCCCATTCAGCCTTTTTTTATTTTTATTAAAAGTTCTTACATTATTAATGGGAATAATACTGTGCCTCTTTCCATAATACAATAAAAAACATATAAATACTGATAGTAGCAGCAGCCTTGATACAGTGGTATATCTGTTACGTAAATACTTAACTATTATTTAAATAAAATAGTGTTGACATTCATAAATACCTTAAAATACAAAGCAAGATTTTAATTTGAATGTGTGGTTGACATGGAGATTCATCTATTTTAACAATAAACAGGTGGGTTTTATAATCTGAGTGGTATTTCAACATAGGATTTATAAAGAATGATATCATCATGTACTGTTTTATGTTTTCTCTCCTGAAAACTGAAAAATACTGCTTAAAATCAATACTAAAAAAATAAACATTTTGTTGCACCTGCAATGTTGTTAAAATTAGTAAATTAGTAAATTCCATGATTACTCAGGATATTTTAATTTAAACAAACTGTAAGAGCCATTTGTTAGTTATTTAGGTTCATTTTATTTAAATATTTTCTTAGTTATGTTAAAATGTTTGCTTATATATTAATGCATTGTCTAGTATGTCTAGGTCTATTTTATTATAACCCCCACAAGCTAAACTGAAATGGAATACTCTTCTTGTCCCTGTGACTACAGATTAGTCCCAGTTTATGATCTGCCTTGCACTTGGTAAGGCATGGCTGGCAAAGAGTTTCAAACCGTGTTGAACTTATGGTATGTATAGAATGTACTGAATCTGTTAAGTAAAGTGTATGTAAGTTTGGCACAAAGAAATAACACAGCCTATAAGTATAGAAAGTAACTAAAGTTTTTACTAGAAAAGGCTAAGTTTGTAGAAGAAACATTTTTCCTTTTTTTTACCTTTTATTCTGTGTGTAGTAATTTTTTTCTGAAATTTCGTGATTTCTTCCTTTTTAAATTTTCACTAAACATTTTTAAAACTAACTATTGGTCTCAGTAATTTCTGTAGTTATGCATTTGACTCATGCTGGATCCTACCTTACCAACTCTGTAACTACTCGATTTTGTGAACCTAAAAAAGATGCAGCTACACAAACTCTTTAAAGGTGTTTGTTTTGTCAGATGAACACTCTGTTAGGTGTGTTACTTGGCATCATTAGCTTGTTAAGAAGCTTGACAAAGACCAATTCAAATTTCAAGTATGTGAAACTCCTGGTGATAACATTTTCTAAACTGTTTTTTTTTTTTTTTTTTTATTATTATTGTGTGCTTGGTGTGTGTGTCCTGCGGTGCTCCTGTCTTGTGCCCTGTGTTGGCTGAGATTGGCTCCAGCAGACCACCGTGACCCTGTGTTTGGATTCAGCAGGTTGGAAAATGGATGGATTAACATTTGCCCCAACGTAAAGGCATCCTGTGTGGAATCAAACTTTGATTTTGCAATAATCTATTATTTCAGAACTCCTATTAAAGAGCATATGCTCTACTATGGTTAAGGTGTCATACATGGGTGATCAGACCTTATTAGTGTTTAACCTATGTAAGATGCCAGTATCAAAAAATTAACTGGACTGAAGTTGCCTTTATTCAGTTAATCATTACTAAGAGACAGCATTACATTCACCAACATTCAAATATATAAACAAGTGTGCTTTCACTACATTTGTTATATTTTAGTGTGTTATACTCATAAATATTAGTTTGCCCTCAAAAACCAAGTGAATGACACAAATGTGCAGATACGTATTTAGTAATGAAGAATTCGATTTTGCCCGTATTGCAATTTCTCAGTACATGTAATATATCATTAAGGGGATGTGCCTTGAAATGTTAAAATACATTTTATTTCGATAAAAACAAATGGGGCATCTCTTTTGATTAGCATTTTAGCAAGTCAAATAGCAACTTAATTTGAATCTTGACTTGATGTTTAACACTAGAATTACCAGAGCCTATGAAAAAACTTGTAGATTCGTCCCACTTTAAATCGCTTCTTAAATCCGTTCACACCTCTCTGCCAGCATCTTTTGTCATTTAAATGTGCTGATAAAGACAAGCTGCAAGCAGCCGACTATTCCATCCCCTCACCAACTTAGAACGTGCATGAACTTCTCCCAGCTCATGCCTTGATTGATTATCTGGGAGTGAAGTGGAGTTTTAGAGTGGAAATAATACATCATTATTTGGAACACACACATTTCATGTGTGTTCCGTTTCTACAGTAATCTATGTAAACACATTGTTAAAACAGAAACGTTTTCCTATTTTAGTAATAAATGTTACAAAATGTAGGCATCTGTACTAATAAAAGGCAAAGCCCTCACTCACTCAGTCACTCACTCATCACTAATTCTCCAACTTCCCGTGTAGGTAGAAGGCTGAAATTTGGCAGGCTCATTCCTTACATCTTACTTACAAAAGTTGGGTAGGTTTCATTTTGAAATTCTACGCCTAATGGTCATAACTGGAAGGTATTTTTCTCCACTTACTGTAATGGAGTTGAGCTCGAAAGCCATGGGGGCGGAATTTCGTGCGACATCATCACGCCTCCCACGTAATCACTTGAAATGACTGTCAATGCAGTATGTAGAAAACCAGAAAGACCTCCAAAAAGCGCTTAAGAAAACATGCATTATATAATTGAGAAGGCTGCGGAACAATAAGAAGCGAGCGAGTGACATATACTACCATATTCATGAGTGCTGCTACCTTGGAAAGAAAGCAAGGTGTAAACCTAAAGTTTAAATTAAGTTCAGGCTGCCGCTGATGTTTGTCATGCCCACGGGTAATGCGGGATACAAGTTTAATGAGAGGACGCAGGATATAAATGAGAGTTTTGATCACTTTGTAACTAAGTTAAAATTGCACGTGAAGGGCTGTGCTTATGCAAATTCCGAGAGACAGTTAAGGCGGGTGGGGGAGTCACGTCATCATCTCCCCTCCCATTCACCTCATTTCGCTCTGAGCTGAGCTCTGCAGCTAACGCACGCAGTGTTACGGAAGCGACTTTGTGACAATGCTACCAAATACTCACAGAAAAATCCACAAGTTAATACACACGCTGTCTCTACAGTTTCTCCACACTGAATCCTCCAGTCACTACTTACAAAAGGTTACATTGCAATCATTTTACGTTATTTTTAAAATGTTTCCTTTTCTTAGCACAAGCACAGCTGAGAAGCTTCAATGCATGTGCTCCATAACGCGTTAAAAAAATCACGCATTTAATCACACTTTGCAATACAAGCAAAGGGGAACTTATGTCAATGCATGATTTGATGGTACACCGATTACATTGATCAGCGCTTCCTGATTCATTTTAACCTCGCACCCCCTTGGGTTGAGAAGAAGTATGAAAAAATATGAGGTTAACACAGAAAAACAGATCACCAATTGAAGCTTTATGAATAATCGATTCACCATCAATAATTGTTTTGGTAAAGCCATACTCAGTGTAATTCTCCTTCCATTTTATAATTTTTCCAGCACTAGCCATGATTAAATGAACGGTAAAAAAGTAAGAGCAAAGCGAGGGTGACTTATTCAGGCAGGCAGGCGACAGCTCAATAGCTCGAATTTGGATATAAGTAGGTTCTATTTAGTCGCCAGAAATATCTTTGTTAGGAATGGAAGTTGAATTTAGTCTTTAAATTTCTATGGTAATCAATCAATCAATCAATCAGCATTTATTTATATAGCACATATTCATACAAAAAAATGTAGCTCAAAGTGTTTTACAAAATGAATAGAAAAATAGAAGACGCAATAAAAAATAAACATAAGTCAACATTAACTAACATAGAATATGTAAGGTCCGATGGCCAGGGTGGACAGAAAAAACAAAAAAAAAACTCCAAAAGCTGGAGAAAAAAAATAAAATCTGTAGGGATTCCAGACCACGAGACCGCCCAGTCCCCTCTGGGCATTTTACCTAACATTAATGAAACGGTCCTCTTTGTATTTAGAGTTTTCATGGAAGGACCTGATGATGATGGTCACGTAGACGTCTGGCTTTCAGTCCATCAATGTTGGTGCATCATGATGCTTTGAGTAGGTGGTGGTGGTGCAGGCCGCCACCACAAAGAAACCGGAAAAAGAAACAGAAGAGAGAGTTGGGGTCAGTACGGATTTTAGAGCAACCATGAATAGTTATTGTGATGAATTGAACATACAGAGTATCGGTATTAAGTTAAAGTGAAGTTATGAGAAGGCCATGTTAAAGTAATGTGTTTTCAGCAGTGTTTTAAAGTGCTCTACTGTATTTGCCTGGAGAAATCCTATTGGCAGGCTATTCCAGATTTTAGGTGCATAACAGCAGAAGGCCGCCTCACCACTTCTTTTAAGTTTAGCTTTTGGAATTAGAAGGAGACACTCATTTGAAGATCTAAGGTTACGATTTGGAATATAATGTGTCAGGCATTCCGATATATAAGATGGAGTGAGATTATTTAAGGCTTTATAAACCATAAGCAGTATTTTAAAGTCAATCCTGAATGACACAGGCAACCAGTGTAGTGACAGACAACCAGTGTAGTAAAGAAAAAGTTATGCAATGATGACTACATTTAACTATATAAAGTCAAAACTTGAATATATAAAGTCAGCGCTGGAATATATAAAGTCAAAACTTGAATATATAAAGTCAGTCGCTGGAATATATAAAGTAATATATAAAGCAGCTGGAATATACATCCATTTCCCAACCCGTTGAATCCGACCACAGGGTCACGGGGGTCTGCTGGAGCCAATCCCAGCCAACACTGGGCTCAAGGCAGGAACCAATCCTGGGCACGGCACATGCATCATTTTCAAAACATTAACCGAACAGTGTTTTTTTAATTTATTTTTCTGAATACGTTTTTGTTTACTTAGTTCAGTTTCAATCAATAGATTTTGACTTTGACTTTATGTATTCAGGAATGAGTTTATATACTCCAATGTTGACTTTATATAATCAGGAGTGACTTTACAAATTCTGACGCTGACTTTATATATTCAGGTTTTGACTTTATATATTCCAGCGATGACTTTATATATTCAACTTTTGACTTTATATATTCAGAAACAAGTTTGACTTTATTTATACCGACTTTTCTATATTCAAGTTTTTACTTTATATATTCCAGCATGACATATATTAAGTTTTGCCTGTATAATATTCTGCACCCCACAAAATCAATTTATTTGCCTGTTTGGCATGTGTGTGTGTGTGTATATATGTACACATGTATGTGTATATAATATATATATATATATATATATATATATATATATATATGCCAGCAACACTCATGACAATGACAATTACATTGTCAATCATGTTACATTATTATTAAAATGCTTCCTTTTTACTTCTCCGCTGCCAAGGTTTTTGCGATATATATATATATATATATATATATATATATATATATATATATATATATATATATATATATATACTAGTGTACCAGCCTTAGCGGAAGAAGAAGGTACGAAAAGAAAAGGAAAAATTTTAAAAATAACGTAACATGATTGTTAATGTAATTGTTTTGTCATTGATATGAGTGTTGTTCTCATATCTATCTATTTATCTATCTATCTGTGTTGTTCTCATATCTATCTATATATATATATATATATATATATATCTATCTATCTATATATATATTATCTCTATCTATCTATATATATATATATCCTATATATATCTCTATCGATCTATATATATATATAGCAGAATACCAGCCTATGAGAAGTAGTGTGTTTTTAAAGAAGGTTGTTAATGTAATTGATTGATATAGAAATCTATATATATATTTCTCTATCTATCTATATATATATATACCAGGAAACATTTTAAAAATAATGTAACATGATTGTCAAAGTAATTGTTTTGTGTATTTGGCGGCAGCGTCACGAAGTTGTTTTCGGTAGCTGCATCAGAAAATGTACTACAACGTCTGACACGCATCCTTTTTACTGTTTTCTCACAGCTTGGATTGCTGCTGTCATATACACACACACACACACACACACATACACACACACACATACACACATGTATGTGTGTGTGTGTGTGTGTGTGTGTGTGTGTGTATATATATACATATACTTGTGTGTATGTTTGTATGTGTCTATATGTGTGTGTATAGGTTTGGTCACTGAGTGCAAGGGAAAAATAATAAATTATAGTCTATAAGTTATTAAACAGTAAAACATTAATGTTTTAAGAAGTACAGGTACATTGAAATTACATTTTCTATGTGAACGTTCAAATTTGTGCCTCTGGTAATGTGCCTTACTGGCATTTAAAGAAAATTAGTTTTGTGTCCCCTGCAGTGTTAAGAGAGAAAGGCTTTGGTTTGGGATAAAAGGAAAAAAGGTGTAAAGAAAGGAAAGTTGCCTTTTTCTTTTATATAGTATAGCAAAATACCCGCTTAGCGAGAGAGTAGTGTGTTAAAGAAGCAATGAAAAGAAAAGGAAACATTTTGAAAATAACATAACCTGATTGTCAATGTAATTGTTTTGTCACTGTTGTGAGTGTTGAGTGTTGTTGTCATATATATATATATATTTACACACACACACATAAATATATATATATACATATATATATATATATATATATATATATACATACATACACACACACATATATAAGCATCTATATACATATACATACATATCTACATATATACACACACAGCTATTTCAGTATCAGTGCAATACGCTGTTTGTTAAAACGGTTGACTCCCGCTCTTACGTGCAATAACAAATCAAATCATTCAGTTGTCTTTGCTCATATGTCATTTTAGAGCTGGACGCCTGGCATCTTTTTTTGGCCACAAGTTCGTTTCTGTTTGGTGTGAGGTTCTGTGTTGTGGAGATTCTCAGGATGGATTGCAGGTGCTCATCAGTGAGGCGACTCCTGTGTGCTGTTTTGTTAGTCTTTATCACTGAGAAGAGCTTCTCACACAGATATGTGCTACCAAACATGCACAAGGTTCGAGCCGCATGTAGACGGACTTTTTTTGTTCTTCAAAGTCACCAAAGCGCCGTGCAAACTCAGTGCGCAATATCTCTAGCTTCGCAATAACTTGCAGCATCAAAGGTAGACTTGATTAACGTGGTAAGTGTTCGGCAAGGCAGCTGAAGCGCTGCATTATGGGATCTGTAGTTTGTGTTACCAGCACTTCATATACCCGGGCTTTAATAACAATAATACAGTATATAAAATGATCTGTAGTGCGCGTCAACTCTATCTGAATTGCGCGATCACATTTGAAAAAAATATATCTTTTCAAGTTCTATTTAGTATTTAGAATTTAGGCAATTCAGATAGAGTTGACGCGCACTACAGCCTGCATGCCTCAATGAGTCATCCTCCCCTCACCCTTACTTTTTTACCGTTCATCTAATGAATACACTGAGTATGGCTTTACCAAAACAATCATTGATGGCTAATAAAGTATCCATTATTCGAGTATGTAGAGCGGGATTTATATATATATACATATATATATACCCGCATCGCAGCGAGAAGTAGTGTGTTAAAAAGGTAGAAAAGAAAAGGGAACATTTTAAAAATAACGTAACATGACTTTCAATATACAGTATTTGTTTTGTGAGTGTTACTGAGTGTTGCTGTCATCAAGGATTTGATTATCATTATTTCTTTCAATCAGGTTCGTATTTGTAGGATGTGTTGTGTTCAAGTTACATTCCGTGTTTGTCAATCATTGTAAAGATGACAGGTTTCATTCATCGATTCGTTTCTTACTGCATCAATAAACAGCTCGTCTTCTTCTTTATCTGAGACCTGACACACTGCATGCACGGGTTTTTTACACTGTCTTCCTTTAGCGGGACATTGACTTTTTCCACTGTGTGCTTTGTTTCCACAGTAGCTGCATTTATGAATATGCTTATCAGACGCTTCATATTTTTTGCTGCCTTTTCAATTGTGTAATTCGGTTTTGTTCAGCGCTCTTTGGAACTGTTGCTTTTATCTGTGCACTCGCGCCAGTTCACGTGAGCCACTCGGTGTACTTGCATCGAAGGTTCCCAGCTGTGCTGGTGCCATCTCGTGCTATGTCCATAGCTTTATTTAATGTTACCTTAGTCCTGGCACTTAAAACTTTCTCTCGCAGTTTCGCTGAGTTTGTGCCAAACACCACACTGACCATCTCATCTTCCTCTGCATAAGCACAGTCCTTAACCCGTGAATATTTAGTGGAGTTTGCTATTGGATTGCCGCTGACGGACGGCCTTATATGGGCAGGCACTAAATTACAAACGCCAGCGGCAGCCTGTCTATAAACTTAATTTAAAGTGTAGGTTTACATCGTGCTTTGTTTCCGAAGTAGCAGAACTCATCAATATGGTTGTATATGTCACTTTCCGCTTCTTATTGTTTCGCTGCCTTCTCAATTATATGTTTTCTTCAGCGCTTTTTTGAGGTCTTCCTGATTTTCTATGTGCTGCGTGATTACGTGGGAGGCGTGATGATGTCACACGAAACTCCGCCCCACGGCGTTGAAGCTCATCTCCATTACAGTAAATGGAGAAAAACTGCTTCCAGTTATGACCATTACGCGTAGAATTTCGATATAAAACCTGCCCAACTTTTGTATGGAAGCTGTAAGGAATGAACCTGCCACATTTCAGCCTTCCACCCACACGGGAAGTTGGAGAATTAGTGATGAGTCAGTGAGTGAGTGAGTGAGTGAGTGAGGGCTTTGCCTTTTATTAGTATAGATATATATATATATATATATATATATATATATATATATATATATATATATATATATATATAGATATATATATATATATATATATATATATATATATATATATATATATATATATATATATATATATATATAATATACAGTACAGGCCAAAAGTTTGGACACACCTCCTCATTCAATGTGTTTTCTTTATTTTCATGACCATTTACAGCACTCCATCACTCTCCTTCTTGGTCAAATAACCCTTACACAGCCTGGAGGTGTGTTTGGGGTCATTGTCCTGTTGAAAAATAAATGATCGTCCAACTAACCTGACTTCTGCACAACACAACTGCTGGTCCCAACCCCATTGATAAAGCAAGAAATTCCACTAAATAACCCTGATAAGGCACACCTGTGAAGTGAAAACCATTTCCGGTGACTACCTGTTGAAGCTCATCGACAGAATGCCAAGAGTATGCAAACCAGTAATCAGAGCAAAGGGTGGCTATTTTGAATAAACTAAAATATAAAACATGTTTTCAGTTATTTCACCTTTTTTTGTTAAGTACATAACTCCACATGTGTTCATTCATAGTTTTGATGCCTTCAGTGAGAATCTACCAATGTAAATGGTCATGAAAATAAAGAAAACACATTGAATGAGGAGGTGTGTCCAAACTTTTGGCCTGTACTGTATATACAATGGTGTGAAAAACTATTTTCCTGTGAAAAACTAACTTCCTGATTTCTTATTCTTTTGCATGTTTGTCACACAAAATGTTTCTGATCATGAAACACATTTAACCATTAGTCAAATATAACACAAGTAAACACAAAATGCAGTTTTTAAATGATGGTTTTTATTAGTTAGGGAGAAAAAAAATCCAAACTTACATGGCCCCGTGTGAAAAAGTAATTGCCCCCTTGTTAAAAAATAACCTAACTATGGTGTATCACACCTGAGTTCAATTTCCGTAGCCACCCCCAGGCCTGTTTACTGCCACACCTGTTTCAATCAAGAAATCACTTAAATAGGAGCTGCCTGACACAGAGAAGTAGACCAAAAGCACCTCAAAAGCTAGACATCATGCCAAGATCCAAAGAAATTCAGGAACAAATGAGAACAGAAGTAATTCAAATCTATCAGTCTGGTAAAGGTTATAAAGCCATTTCTAAAGCTTTGGGGCCACGGCATTTTTTAGAGGCGTCAGTATCTTCTAAGCAAACAGTCTCTGTGCAAACAGCCCCTCTGCTCACATCTCCTCGTCAGGCGCAGAGAACGTCAGAGAGAGAGAGAGCGAGATTAAAGCAAAAAATCAGTAAGTGTGTTTTTGGAAGCACCGCGATAAAGCGGCCGGCATTTCTTAGTGGTGCGTTCGTATCCACTAGGCAGCTTCTGTGCAAACAGCACCTCTGCTCACACCCCCTCCGTCAGGCGCAGAGAATGTCAGAGAGGGTGAGAGAGGCAGAGACAAGCAAACAATCGAGCACCGACGGGAAGCATATCTTATAGCATTGAGGATTTTTAGTTAATATGTAATACATGCTCTGATTGGGTAGCTTCTAAGCCATCCGCCAATAGCGTCCCTTGTATAAAATCAACTGGGCAAACAAACTGAGGAAGCGTGTACCATAAATTAAAAGACCCATTGTCCGCAGAAATCCGCGAACCAGCAAAAAATCCGTGATATGTATTTAGATATGCTTACATTTAAAATCCGCGATAGAGTGAAGCCACGAAAGTCGAAGCGCGATGTATATGTGTATATATGTGTGTATATGTGTATATATTTGTGTGTATATGTGTATATATATATATATGTGGATGTGTGTTTGTGTGTGTGTATATATATATATATATACGTGTATATGTATATATGTAGATATGTATGTATATGTGTATATATGTTTATGTGTGTGTATATATATATATATATATATATATATATATATATATATATTACAGCAACACTCATAACAGTGACAAAACAATTACATTGACAATCATGTTAAATTATTTTTAAAATGTTTCCTGTTATTTTTCATTACTTCTTTAACACACTACTTCTCCGCTGCGAAGCGTGGGTATTTTGCTAGTGTTATATATAATCGGGAATGATTTTATATAGAGAGATAGTCAGGCAGAGAAGTCACTAGATATATAAATAAACAGGGAAAGCACATATACTGAAAGAAAAAAAAAATATCAACATGTGCGTTGATCCTGCTGTACTGAGTAAGCTAAATAAGCTCACGCGCTCTAAAATCCCCCCAAACCCCCGATCCGACTCCAAGTGACAACGCAAATACAGACGCAAACCAAGTGTAATCAAGAGTCCCAGGTTTGATCCCCACTCACTCCTGTATTTGCCGTTTTCAGTAGTAAGCTGCTCTTTTTGTTAATATTATACAGTACACACATACACTTGGTTTGCATCTGTACTTGCACTGTTACTTAGAGTCAGATCGACGGGGAGGGGGGTACATGTGCGTTGTGCAGCAGGATCAACGCACATGTTGGTCTTTTTTTCTTTCAGTACATGTGCCTTCCCTGTTTATATATCTAGTGACTTCTCTGCCTGTCTGTCTCTCTATTACGCAATGCTCTGTCTGTCTGTGTGTTATAGATCTTAAAAATAACAGTTATAAGGACACTTGTTCATGTTAATTGCATTCTTAATTGTTAAAAAATATTTTAAAAGGAGCATCCCACATGAAAATATAACAATCTCATTAACTGTGCATACCAATTTATAAATTTTATATCCATTTGAGGTTAAAAAGAAAAAAAAATAACACTTTCTCCCCAACAGGTAATCGAACTTGGGTCTCTGAGGCACGGCACAACCTGCTGCCCTCTGACTCCGCAAATCTTGCCACTAAGCCACGGAAGCTCTTGTATCATTCTTGAACCTTTTGTGATAGTGTTTATTTGATGTTTGTACTTCATGCTTCACGCATTCTATAGTTTTTGCCTACATTTTGTAACATTTATTACTAAAATATGAAAAAGTTTTTGTATTAACAATGTGTTTACACAGATACTGTAGAAACAGAACACACATGAAATGTGTGTGTTCCAAATAACGATCTACTATCTCCACTCTAAAACTCCTCTTCACTCCCAGATAATCAATCAAGACATGAGCGGGGAGATGTTTGTGCACGTTCTAAGTCGGTGGGGGGATTGAATAGTTGGCTGCTTGTAGCTTGTCTTTATCGGCACATTTACAGGACAAAGGACGCTGGCGGAGAGGTGTGATGGGATTTAAGGTGGGCTGGATCTACGAGTTTTTTTGTAGACTCTCGTAATTCTAGTGTTAATTGCTACAACTGTTGTAAGTTCTGCCAGTGTGGAGTTTCTGTCAACACCCCACAATCTTATTTAATTGTGGATGCATGCATTGTTTATGCAACAAACTGATCTATATACACTGTTCAGAAAAATAGATGAATGCTTGGATTGACATGTGTAGGTGCACACTTCCATTCCATTATCGAGATTGTGTATGTTCACACAAGGAGTTCCTCAGGACTCTGTCCTCGGCTCTCTGCTCTTCTGTGTCTATATGCTTACACTTGGCAATATTATTCATGGCTTTGAACAGGGTTATCATTTTTATGCAGATCCTGAACTCTATTACATTGTTAAAAGTGAAACATCATCAGAGCTCTGTCAACTCGCAACTTGCTTCAGTGAAATGAAAACCTGGATGGAGCGTATCTCTAAAATTAAATTACAACAAAACTGAACATTTGCAAATTGTCACTGTTATCCCATCCCTCATTGATTGTAACTCCCAACTGGCAGATACCACTTCTAATATTGTATCACAGCTCCAGTTTATTCAAAACTGCTGTAAGAGTCCTTACACAGACCAGCATCAGTAAACACATATCAATCAACCTAATTAGCCTTCACTGGCTCCCTTTGTCTTACATGATTGAATATAAAATTCTATTAATAGGCTACAAAGCTTTAAATGGCCTTGCACCAGACTACATCAATGAAGTTCTCCATCACTATGCTCCTGTTCGCCCACAGAGATCCTCTGATTCTGACAATGTTATTGTGCCCCACACTAAGCCTGCACTCTGGGTGACAGTGCCTTCAGCTCTGTAGTGCCCAGAATGACCTCCCTAAATTAATCAGATCAGATGACTTGATTCATTCTTTGAAAAAAAAAAAAAATTAAGACTCATATCTTTAGGAATGCGTTTAACTTAACCTAACATTCTTCCCGTTCTTTCAGTTTACATCTCTGTTAAGATGCTCAGGATAATTTGTGTGTGTGCTATATAACAAATTGTGGCATTTGATGAGCCTTTTCTTCTAGTATTAAATTTAGTGTTTTACTGTGGTTTATTTTCTTTTATACTATTTGATGCTTTGTATATGCTGTGTATATCTGTTTTAATTGTTCTATTAGGATATTTTTTGTTCTTTCTGAGACTCTGCGAAGTACCTTGAGCATGGGAAAGGCACTATATAGATAAAATGTATTATTACGACACTGTATTAAAAAGTGTTAATTACACCTTCATTTCATCTGCTTTTACAAATGAGTATCATAAATTAAATGATTACAACTTGCATCTGTATCAATCCACATGAAATCAACAGAAGCCTCTTGACTAACCATCTCCAATTTGCATCATACTTTTTGGAAATAATGTTGTTGTACTTAAAAACTAGTATGCAAACTTTAGGCTTGTATCTTTATTAGTTATATATCTTTATCATATTATTAGTAATATATGGAGGCTTTAAAAAGGGGTTGTGTCCCTCATTTAATTAAATAAATGAGAAATAATAACAAAGAATGACAATGTTTCACAAGTCCTAATTTTTAAACTGTTTTCGTTAGATGCATTTAATTTTTAGTAGTTTTTTTAGTATTAGATGTCTAACCTCTAGTAATTGGTCCACAGTTATTTATTTTCTAATATGACTTGCTTAAAATTGCATTAAGTTTGTTTTTATAAGGTATTAAAAATGGGAAAACATATTTCACATTTATATTTAAAATACATATTGGTTTGTATGACAAAGTGTTTCATAAAAATAATTATACCTCTGAAAAGAGGATGTTGTAATTAGTAAGTGCACAAAATATGAAGTCGCTACTTTGAGCCAAACTGTGTTTGCTAAAGTATCAAACAGTGCAGTGCTGGTAAATTGGCCCTGGCTCATACGTGTGTGTGTATGTATCCAGGAGTTTTTCCCATATGTGCCTGTTGCTTGCTGGGGTAGATTCCAACTGTCATACTACCCTACAGCGTGTTTAGAAAATGGGTTTGTGGACAGAGGTATCATCACCACTATGAGACATTTTTATATGTAGCTCTCAGTCATTTTTTTCTCGAGTATCATTGTTTCTTCGGAAATAATTCATCTACTTGCATTCACACATAATTGTAGCACCAACTTGGCATTGAAGATGGGAATAAGTCCTACATATGCAAGTCTCAAGTAAACTTCAAATTCTCATTCAAGTATGATTATATTTAAGCAAGTTAAATCACTGGTTTTATTTAAGCAAGTCAAGTCAAAGTTGAGAAAACTTGAGTAAAAATTTGCTAACCATTTTACCACTGTAAGGAATCAACCTAATTATGATGATATCCCAAATATACTATTATCTAAGCTGAGAATTGAGAATAGACTTTATCCAAGAAAATATTCTTAACAACAAGAAGAATTTCTGCATAAATGATTGTTTTACTTTGAAGTAATTTGCATTATGTATCATAGACTTTTCACACTTTCCTCATGTGTACTCTATCTGAAAGACACTATATTAAAAAAAAAGACTATGCTTCTTCAGAATAGCTACATAATCAACTCTCATTTGACAGAGTGGTATCACTTATTTGTGAATTATGTTGCTGAATTATCACCCCACCATCACTAAACAACTGCTTATCAAGGTATTGTAACTTGATGCAGGCACTGCCAAAATCTTTTGAGCAGTGACAGAGAGTTAGTTTGGCTATAACCCAAAACAGAAAACTGTCCTGATGATCACATATATCTAGGTAACTTTAAGCTTTCAGGGTCTAAGGTCTGCTCAACCTGCATTCTCTGTTCCATGATCATGTCTAGTAAAGAAAAGCATATATTGTGGTGTCAATGGTTGTTATAAAAGATTTTGAATAATACAGTGCAGTTTTAAATACTTAACACCTGTATAGAAATAAGAATGTAATGACATGTCAAATGAAAAATTATACTATATACCTTTTGCATTGAATGTCTTGTGTAATGATTTTTTATTAGTAGGCAATATTTTCTCATGTCCCATAAAGCAAATCGAATTTCCTATATAACAATGAAATAGAACGGGGATTATTTGTGTCCTCCACATTGGCGTGTAGCCGTTGAGTTAAATACTAAAAGCAGACTTATCTCAGATATCCCTTAGGTTACGTGAATGTCTTACCCATTTAAATGTAATCTAATTCATGTTGTTTGTGACTTAGGTAGCATATCACAGCATACTGTGGCGTCTCTGCCCTTTTAAAAAAACACTACAGCTGCACACTCCTGAATGGAGAAGCAACATTAACACTAATTAATGGAGCAGTTACAGATGCTCACTGGGATTGTCAGTTTAGATGGAAAGACAAGGGAAAGACTGTATGCTATGCTTGCAGCTCTTGTTGGCAGTAGACTCGAAATTGCACAGAGAATGTGCATTTGGGTTAGAAAGGGGCTGCACAAAACAAAGTCAGCATAGTTGATGTGCAGCAGAGGAGACAGGCTCCAGATTCCATGGCTCAAGTGGAACAGTGAAGCATAATCGCAGTATTTGGAACGTTACACTCTAGCTAGTGTCACTGTCATTATGAATCTTGAAATGACAAATGAAAGTCTAAAGATATTATTGCGTAGGTGATTTTTTTTTGACCATCAAATCTTGAAGATGACCATTTCATTATTTGCAATGCTGTCTGCAGTAAATTGAGAATAACTAAAACTGATAATCCTCAGTGCTGATCCCATCACTGCTTTTGCCCTTCAACATGTTGATTACTCCTGATGACTTATTCAGGTATGGAGTGTAAAAAATATATCAAGAAGATGTAAATTAAAAGAATGCAATTTCAAAAATAATTATTATGGCTATAAAACATGAGACTTTGTAAGTCGTTTACCTCAAGTCCGAGTTAAGTTGTAACTATTCAGTAAGCAAGTAAGTCAAATCTTTTTAAAATATTGTTAAGTAAGACACAATTCAGAAAACTCAAGACATATTAAGTGATGTGACGTGTCACCCAACATTGCTGGTTATTACTGATACAGTACTTTGAAAAAAACCTAGTACCATTACGTTTTAGAAATTTTGGTATCAACTTGGTACCAAAGTATTGATTCTTGTGAAATTACTATGTAGCAGTAATTTTCTTTATAAGGATATGTGTGCTTGCTAACTTTTACCTTAATTATTTGAGAAAGGCTATGGCAGAAAAAGCACAATGTTAAGAATGGTAATGGTGAGAACTTGGCCCTGCTTTTGCGTGCCTGTGCACTTGTATTGCTCACACGAAGAGGTGCTTAAAAAAAAAAAACTCTTTTATTAACACGAGAATTCCTGAAGCCTACGAAAAAACTCGTAATCCAAGCCCACCTTAAATCCCTTCACACCTCCCCATCAGCGCCTTTTGTTTTGTAAATGCGTTGATCAGCAGAAACAGCAAGCAGCCTGCTATTCCATCCTCTGCCTTGACGGAGCTTAGTTTGCAGGCAAAATGTTCTCCCAGCTCAAGCCGAGGCTCCTTATCTGCGTGTGAAAAGGTTGTATAGGGTAAGTAATACAGTATATTGTTATTTGGAATACATGCATTTCATGTGTGTTCTGTGTCTACAAAGACATATGGCTGTCTACAAAGACATATGCTTGTTACTGAGTTAAAAACTCAAGTTTAAATTTCAGTCAACAGGGAGTTTACACATATTCTTGAATGGTGCAGAGGTTAAAAACTGCTACCTTATAACCCAAAGATCATGGGTTTGAGACCGGGCGCTCCGTGTTTGAGTAGTAAGTTGCCATTATTTTTACTATTATTTCTACAATACAATAAAACATACATTTGATTTGAATCTGTAACACCCAGTTTAAATTTTGGCTACTTGTAAAAGTTAGCATTTTTTTTATTATTCAGTTATATTCTCTCAGTGACGTTCACGTGGTACAACGAACTTGCCTCTCTGAACTGATGGCATTTATCTCTATTCTTTTCACAAGAACAGCGCTGCGGCTGAAGCCTGCTCAGAGTTATTTGTTGTACCGGCAATCAAACATACGATGTCCTGTGACCACTATCAGATTTGACAAAGGCAGGACCGTAACAGCAGACAGGTTCTTCACAATGCTTTTGCCGGCTAATATTGCACTGCAGCACAACTCTGCTTAGCATCATAAGTAAAATGGGTATTCCACCTGCAAGTGTTTTCTTAATTTTAAAATGTTTGCTTCTATAGTAATGCATAGTCAAATGGAGGTTGTATTATAACTCCTACAAGCAAAATTGTAAATTGAATATTCTATTTATGTCTTGTCATTCTGAGTACAGACTAGTTCAGTTTATGATCTTCCTTGCAGTTGGTAAGGCATTGAGTGCAAACAGTTTCAAACCGTATTGAACATATTGACATACTGAAGTGAAGCATATGTAAGTTTGCCATAGAGGAATAACACAACTTTTAAGTATAGAATGTAAATGAGGTTTAATATGACAAAGCTAAGATTGTAGTGAAACAGAGAAGAAGCCCTTTTGCCTTTTATTCTGCATGTGTAATAACCTTTTTCTGAATTTTTGTCATTTGTTCATTTTTAAAAGTTTCACTAAACCTTTTTAAAACAAACTATTGGAGTGAGAAATTTCTTTTGTTACACGTTTGACTCATGCTGAAACCTACCTTGCCAAGTCAGTAGCTGCTTGATTTTTGGGAATCTGGAAAAGATTTTTGACACTTTAAATTTAAACTCTTTGTTTAGGTTTGACACCAGCTTGTGGTGAAAGAAATTAGTGTCAACCTAAGTAATAAAACGAATATTGAAAAGACACAACAGGTACCATTCTGTTAGCGTGCTTTGGCACATTAGCTGATCGGAGTTAAATTTTTGAAAAGACAAAAGGTGCTAATTTGTACAACTGTCTAAACTGAGAAAAATTGAATTTATGTACTTTAAGATGAACTATTAGTTGAAAGTTTTGGCATTCCTAGTGCATGGTTAAAGTGATAACCTCGTATGAAGGTCGTAGTGACTCTCTGGAAGACCATGATACAGCAGAGAGATGGGAAAACCATGACAACAGTAAGGCACCCATAACTCCAGTGCAGCCCAGGTTTTTTCCTGGATGACTATTAATGCCTTTAACAGGTCAGAGAAAAAGTTATGGAGAAGTATAGGTCAGGGTTGAGTTGTTAAAATAAAAAATCCTAAAATTTGAATGAAAAGACAGTGGCTGCACTACACACCTTAAAACAGAAGGCTGCCCACTAAAACTCACAGAGAGTCAACAAAGACATCAAGTATAACACAGAAGGAGCTGCAAACTTTCAGTCCATAGGACGGACCTCTTCAAGCTTTACCCCCACAGAGCTTTTATGGAAGAGTGGCCAGAAAAAAGCCACTGCTTAAAGAAAAAAAATTAAAACACATTTGCAGTTTGCCCAGCAGCATATGACAGACCTCCCAATCACATGGAAAAAGGTTCTCTGCTCAGATGAGACTGAAAATTTAATGTTTTGACCATTGTGGGTAACATCATGTGTGGACAAACCCAGCACTTCCCATCACCCTGAGAACAGCATTCCCACAGTGAAGCAAGGTGCTGGCAGCATCATACTGTGGGGATGTTTTTTGTTGGCAGGAACAGGAAAACAGGTCAGGATTGAAGGAAAGATGGATGGCACTAAATTCAGGACGATTTTTCAAGAAAACTTGTTTCAATCTGCCAGAAATTTGAGACTGGGATGAAGGTTCACCTTCCAGCTGGACATTAACCCTAATCATACTGCTAAAGCTACACTTTAATGGGAAAAATTTCAGTGTCTTGGAATGGCTTAGTCAAAGCCCCGACCTCAATCCAATTGTGAATCGATGGTATGACTTGAAGATTGATGTACACCAATGCAACCCATCTAACTTGAAGGAGTTGGAACAGTTTTTGCCTTGAGGAATGGGTGAAAATCCCAGTGGCTAGATGTGCTAAGCTAATAGAGATGTTCCCCCAGGGACTTGCAGCTAAAGGTGGCTCTACATATTTTTTGACTTTGGGGTTAAATATCTGTGCTCACTCAGGATTTCAGTTTTTGTGTCTTAATTATTGTTTGTGTCACAATGGAAAAAATATTTTGCACCCTTCTAAATTGGTAGGCAAGTTGCATAAATCAAATGGTACTAACCCCACTTAATTTAATTCCTGGTTGTAATGCAATAAAACAGGACAGACACCAAGAGGGATGAATACTTTCACAAGACACTGTAAAGAGAAAAAAAAACTGATTCAATTAGGGGTTAACAGAATTTGTTACATAACAAAGATATACAGGGTGAGTCAAAATTATGTTAACATTTGAATGGCGGAAACAATTTATTCAGAAAACATACTTCATATGTGCAAGATGATTTACAGGAATGTCTCAACTTGTTCGCCATCATGTTCAACACATGTACCATATGTGGTACATAAATTGTTCACATATTGTATATAAGTATATACATAGCAGTACCATTAGTGTTAACATAATTTTGACTCACTCTGTATTATAATACAAGCAGTTGCTGTTTACAAAGCAAATTTTAACCTTAGATATAACGGTGAAAACTCATTTTATCCCTAAAAACTAAATAGGGATCTCATACTAAATTTAATTCTTTTCATTTTTCACTTTTGTGGACCATAGTATTGTTCTTGTTGGAATTTCAGTTATAAGTAATACATTTTCTTTCTTTATTTTTTTTTTATCTGAACCTGTGGCAATTTATTTTTGTATTATCAGAGATAGTAGGAAAAAATATAGGTTACTTAAGCCTCTGCTACCTTTAGAAGCCTTATTTATATACAATAAAGTGTAAACTGAGAATATGACGTTACAAATGATGGTCATGAAAATAATTATTTTCGAAGATAAATTAAAATATAAGATGGATTTTTTAGCTCATCTTCAGTTCATGCATTTGAATTGGGATTACGTCCCCTGCCCTATTGAACAGCCAGATGCTTTGTAAACTTAGTAAAAAGCAAGGTGTACAAAAATTGTAAGTTGTCAGAAATTTCCCTTCTTAAGAAAATGATCGATTCTGGTTCCTGACCCACACTTTTTGCTGTTGAACTAATGTGTGCCACTCGTCATTAAGCTCTCATGAAGCATCTATTCTGTATTGAGTTTCTATCTTCATTTGTGTCCATGTGTTTGTTAATGTTAACCACTTTAAAAAAAAAAAGTCCCTCTTTATTTAGAATTATTTTTTATGCTTATGTTTTATCCAATCAACTGTATGTTTATGGTAGGGGATATAAAAGTATTTGCAAAGGTTACTTTCAATGTTGTTGTTTGCCAATGCAGAGGCATTTTGTGTTTTGGAAAGGCTGTGGTAATGTATTGTTATTAACACTTTGTGTTAAGATTTTGATCATAACTTGTGGTATAATCTTTGAAAATTTTACCCCCATAGTGCTTATGGTGTTCCTTGCCTTCATCTTTGAAAATGGTGTAAATAAAAATTACATTTGTAGGAGTACCACAGTATTCACATGTAGTTACTTTATTTTTTTCTGGGCATGTCAAGTTTGAACCCAGACAGCAATGAATTTTAAGATTCCATTTAATTTCTGTTCATTTGGTTCATTTTGCGCTAACTGAAACTGTATATGTGGACAAAAAATAGCTAAAATATGTCAAATTAGTGAATGGAAGATAAAGAGAAAATTTGTTTCTGCTGATTGCTTAAGGTTTTTTTTTCTTTCCCTTGTTACTCAGGATTCCTCCCTCCTGCTCCATTGCCTCCTTTGGGGACTGGTGCTTCTATACCTACAAATAATTCTTCAGTAGTTCCTGCTTGTAAGTTTTTTTGCTTTATTTTAGAAAATCTTATTTTTTAAAGTATTTTAATTTTAAAGTTAACTATGTGTTTTGACCATTTGTCAGAAAACCTTTCTCTGTTCTAGTTCTTAAAGTAGTATCTAGGTTATTAGATACTTTACAGATGTTACATGTTTTTGTAATGAACATATTGCAGAGTGTAAATACATAAATAAGAGACTTTATTTTCTGAGATCATATTCAAATTATGTTGGAAATAAGCAAAATTACACTTTAGAATGCTAGTATGTTATTGAAATCTCTTACATCATTGGGTAGTTTGTTCTATTAAATGCCTATGAACAGCATTCCTGATTGCTCACATAATGACATAATTACAGTTAAGGTTTGGTATGTCTCCATAATCTTTTTCTATTCTGCCAACTAATTTTATTGTTTAGAATAAATGCTGGTCATTGTACATATCCACTATTTTAAAACCTGTCCAATGCGACCCTAAGATCTACTGTTCTAAACCCCACTCTACAAGGTATATTTGTTGAGTTCACAACTCAGTTAAATATTTGTTGTCCTTAGAAGACTGGGGAATTTAGGTAAGTAGAAGGAGCTGGGGAACCTTCATAGCTCCTGAAAATAAAAACGTAAAAACAGCTCTAATGTATTCGGCTGACTTTTGATGCTATTTTCTCCTTTGTACTACTGCTGTTGGGACTCAGCATTGACTGTGAAGCAGTTAATATTTACATTCTATGACAACATCATTAAATTTATGCTGTATTTACAAAAGTGTTCTATTCTATTTTGAGACTTTTATGCTTGATAATAAAGCAAGATCTCTGCAGCTTCTGTTCTTGCAGTTTATCTGGGTTAAGTACTTGGTTCACATGTTTTCAATGCCTACTTTTTATCTCTGAGCTGCTTGCTTCATCAGCATCGCCTAATATACCAAAGACAGATATCTCCATGTGAAGAACAATCTCAGTTACACAACAGTCTTAAAGTGAATTCCTGCCTAAATGACATTCACTAACTTGAAGTTAGTGCTTCTGCTTCATAGAATCCCCATCTTAGCCCCAAAAAATGTAATTCCTGGTTCTGATATATTCTGTAGCCTTCTGTATTCTGGTTCTCTCATCAGTTTTGAAGCTATCTTGACAATGTTCTGAGTTTTAAAAAACCAGTATGTGCATTCATTAATAACCTTCCTTGTCAACACCTGTGCAGAATACTCTGTCATACCTTCATTACCTGTCAACAGGATTATTGCAAGTCTCTTTTTAATTATCTTTCACCTGAAACCATCAACCAAATTCAACAAGTTCAATATACTGCTGCCAAACCAATCCCAGTGAGCATGTCTCCCATCACCTGGTTATACTACTGACTTAACAGTAATTCTGAGTATGTTTAGACTTCTTCAGGTTTAAAAAGCTGTTACTTTCAACACCCAAGATTACTGAAGCTTGTAACCTCACCCACTTGACAAATAAGATCCTCTGACAAATTGTGCAGCTCTCGATTAGTGCTTATTTAACGTTATGACTTCTACTGTCTGACGCACTTACATTAGATTGGTTCATAAAACTCCATTGATGGACATTTAAAGATACAAAATATATCTGTGCATTTCAGTTAACTCAATTGTATTAGTGTTTTAAATTCCTTTATGCTGCTACATCTTTACTCATCCTGATTCTGCAATAGTGCCTCTCGTCTACTCATAGGCTATCCATCTACTCTTCTTTACTTAATATACACTTTAGCCTTTAATTGTAACATATTGTTGATAATTTTTCTACTTACTCTTTATGATATACGTCTCTTTTTGTTTTAAAAAGTGTCTTGTGATGCTGTATTTTTAATGACTTAAGTAAAATAAACATTGATTTAAAAAAGTATTTGTTCTTGAAGGTGTCATTCCTGTAATTTTCCAGTGACAATGTGCTTTTACATTTTTATGCTATGCAGCGCCTTCATAAGGTAATTACACCCAACACTCAATACCCCAGAATAACAAACTGAAAACAACATTTTAGTTTCACAAATTTATTAGAAATAAAAAAGGAAATACCACATTGATACATGTTTACAGACTCTCTGCAATGACACTTGAGATTTGGTTCAGGCACATGCCCTTCTACTGAATATTATTTAGATGTTTCTGCATTTTGTTTGTACCTCCTGTGGTAAATTCAATTGATTGCACATGTTTTGGAAAGGCTGTCTGTATAAGGTCCTACTGTTGATGAAATGTATTAGAACAAAAACCAAGCCGTGATGTCGAAGGAATTGCCTGCTGAGCTTAAAGACAGAACTGTGACAAGGCACAGACCTGGGGAAGACTACAATAAAATTCTGCAGCACCTGAGCTTCCCAAGAGCACTGTGGTCTCCATATTTTTTAAATGGAAGAACGTGGAAACTCAAAACCTGTGTGGAGATTGGAGAAAACTTCAGAAGGACAACCACCTCTGCATCACTCCACTAAGCCAGACTTTATAGCAGAGAACAGATGACACATAACAGCCTGCATGGAGTTTGCAAAAAAATAGCACTCTTGGACAATGAAAACCAAGATTTTGTGATCTAATGAAAACCAAGATAGTCCTGTTTAGCCTCAATTCAATGCATAACATCTGGGGGGAACAAGGTACCAATCGTCACCTGTGGTGGTGGCAGCAGCATCATGGCCTTGGGACACTTAAGTAGATTTAAGGGAAAGCTGAAGGGAGTCAAGTACAGAGATACTGTTAATGAAAACTTGGTCTATAGCACTCTGGACCTCAGAATGATCTGAAAGTTCACCCTCTAATAGGATAGTGACCTTTAGCATATAGCCAAGAAGATACAGGAGTGGCTTAGTGTCAACTCTATGTTATTTAGTGACCAGACTTGAACTTAATCAGACATCTCTGGAGAGACCTAAAAATTGCTGCCAACTTATGGTCTCTATCCAACCTGACAGAACTTGAGAGATTCTACATAGAAGAATGTGAAAAAATTCTCAAATCGCATTGTGCAAAGCTTTGTTGCATTATATCCAAGGATGAATGAAGTTCTTAGTAAAGATTCTGAATAATACTGTGATATTTCAGCTTTTTTATTTTTAATAAATTTGCCAAAAAATCCAAAAGTCCTGTTTTTTCCCTTGTCATTCTGGTTTATCGAGTTTTGTTTGATAAAGAAGAAAAATAAGTTTAAAAGTTTTTAATATAATGCAACATAACAATGTGCAAAAAAAAGATGTTGGTAATGTGTGTATATACAAAGTGAGACACACAAATACCAGAACAATGAGTTATTTTTTGTTAAATATTTATGTATTGTAGCAAAAAAAAATATTTTAGACTGAAAAGTAGAATTTCTGTTTCTGTGCAGTGTTTTACATATAACATAAACAATATTGTAAAAATTACATTTGCTGTGTTTAGTTTCCCAGTTCCAGCCGCACATATGTATTGAGAGATGGATAGATGATTAACGGGTGATTCTGATTGCTCAGGTGTTCATTTTTTCTTTAATTTTTAATATGTAAAAGGTCTCAGAGTTTGTATGGTTGGTTGTACTCTTTGAAATTTGCATTTGAGGATTGTTGTTTACATTAAAGGTATATAAAAAAGATATGAACTAAAAAAAACTGATAGAAAAGTTTTGAAAGTAAGATTAAAACACATATCAGTCAGAATAATTGGTGAGCAACTGGACATTCCATTCAATCAACAGTATGGACCCATTGGAAGTATAAGGGACAGGCCATCCTAAGAAGACCACAGTAGCTGATGACAGGGGTACTGTTGGAGCTATGAAACAAACAAAAATAACATCTGCAGAAGTGAAAGACAGGTTAAAGGGTTTAAGTGTAAGTTTCAGTATTCACCATACCAGAAGAAATGCAGAAGCTACACTACAAGATACAAACCTCTCAATAGCACCAAGAATAGTAAGGCCAGACTAGAGTTCACAAAAGAGTAGAAAGATGAGTGAGAAGAGTTTTGGAGTTAAGTTTTATAGACAGATGAGGCACGCTTATTAATCTTTATCAGAGTGAGGAAGAAACATTATGGTTAAGGACATGTATGGCAGATTCCAGAATTGGCTCCCCGGGGTTTATTATGATGTAAATACTGATTGTAGAAGCAGGAAGAATACAAAAGTGTTATGAAACATCTCACATAAAAACAAATGCCTCCAAAATCATTGGATAAGGGTTTATTATATAGTAAAACAATGACCAGAAATATACTGCTTGCATAACAAAGGAGTTTGTCAGAAAAAAAAAGTGAAAAGTTATAATCACTCTCCTGATTTAAGCCCAGCTGAGATGAAACTTTACTTATTGAAGAGAAAATTAAAGCCATAAAAGAGGCAACAGCATAAAGAGTCTACCATGAAAGCTTGGCAGAGCATGCCAAATGAAGTTATCAAAAATCCGGTGATGTCAGTGGGTAAACTTGGGACAGTTGTTGCATGTAAAGGGGTAAGTGACCAAATGCTTACAATAATTAACTTTATTTTGCCTTATGATCATTTGTTCCCGATACTTTGCTACACTCAAATTGGGAACTAAACACAGCAAATATTTTTCTTTGCTGCAGTATATGTATAACAGTGCTCTAAAATAAAGCTGACATTCTGTGCTTCAGTCTGTCAATTATCTTTTCATCTAGAATATATATTTTTAGTGACCCCCATTTAATAGGCCAATTTTCATCCCAGATGACTTAATCATTGATGGGTAAATTAGCCAAAAAAATTATTTTTCCAGAATCTGCTTTTCTAAGCTGTACTATAATTTAGTTTTAGTGGTCATTTGCTTTTATTCAAGAATAACGCTGAAAAACAAAAAATTCAAATGACAAGATACTAAGACATGATTCACCAGTGTTTGTGTGTCTGGTTATACCCCTTTGGCAAGATTTTTTACATGTTGCAAAAAAGACTTAAAAGCAAAGGCTTCTTCTTTTTGGACATATACACTGTCAGCATTGCACTGCCAGATCTAAACACTAGTGTGGTGAATTGCTTGCATACTAAAGTGACTTTAGATGCAGGTGGAAGTCCCATTTTGCTTATGGTGCCAAGCAGAGTTGTGTCACGATGCAGCAGTCTAATATCCAGCGAAGCGCTCTGAAGAAGCTGTCTGTTGTTACGGTTCTGCCTTTGTCCAGAAAAGGCTGCATAAGCTTTATGACCACAGACTCAAAAAGTCTTTGCCTTGGGTTGTAACTCAAAACACAGTTCTCAACAAAACATTGCCAGAAATCGCAGCAAATCTGTTGTTTTTCACATATTCTACATGGGTGTCTTTGTTGTCAAAGTGCAAATGCCATATGGTAGTTTGATAGCGGTCATGGGTCATCGTATCTTTGATTGCCAGCACAAATAGTTCTGACCTGGTGTCAACCACAGCACCAACTGTGATCATTGCTGCTCTAGCGAAAAGAATGTAAATAAATGCCATCAACTCAAGAGAGGGAGAGGCAAGTTCATTGTACCACATGAATGTCACTGACAGAATAAAAGTGAATAGTAAAAAACGAAGCACTTACTTTTACAAGTACCCAAAATTTACACCAGGTGTTACAAACTCAAATCAAATGTATGTTTTTATAATATTATAGTAATAGCTGAAGCTCAATACTCGGAGCACTGAGACTCGAACCCGGTACCTTTGGGTTGTAAGGCAGCAGTTCTTACCTCTGCGCCATTCAAGAATACATATCAACTTCCTGTCAGTTGACATTTGAGCTTGGGTTTTTAGCTCATTGACAGCAACATGTAAATCGAATGATTTGTTATACAGTGGTGTGAAAAACTATTTGCCCCCTTCCTGATTTCTTATTCTTTTGCATGTTTGTCACACAAAATGTTTCTGATCATCAAACACATTTAACCATTAGTCAAATATAACACAAGTAAACACAAAATGCAGTTTTTAAATGATGGTTTTTATTATTTAGGAGAAAAAAAATCCAAACCTACATGGCCCTGTGTGAAAAAGTAATTGCCCCTTGTTAAAAATCACCTAACTGTGGTGTATCACACCTGAGTTCAATTTCCGTAGCCACCCCGAGGCCTGATTACTGCCACACCTGTTTCAATCAAGAAATCACTTCAATAGGAGCTGCCTGACACAGAGAAGTAGACCAAAAGCACCTCAAAAGCTAGACATCATGCCAAGATCCAAAGAAATTCAGGAACAAATGAGAACAGAAGAAATTGAGATCTATCAGTCTGGTAAAGGTTATAAAGCCATTTCTAAAGCTTTGGGACTCCAGCGAACCACAGTGAGAGCCATTATCCACAAAAGGCAAAAACATGGAACAGTGGTGAACCTTCCCAGGAGTGGCCGGCCACCAAAATTACCCAAATAGCGCAGAGACGACTCATCCGAGAGGTCACAAAAGACCCCAGGACAACGTCTAAAGAACTGCAGGCCTCACTTGCCTCAATTAAGGTCAGTGTTCACGACTCCACCATAAGAAAGAGACTGGGCAAAACGGCCTGCATGGCAGATTTCCAAGACGCAAACCAATGTTAAGCAAAAAGAACATTAGGGCTCGTCTCAATTTTGCTAAGAAACATCTCAATGATTGCCAAGACTTTTGGGAAAATACCTTGTGGACTGATGAGACAAAAGTTGAACTTTTTGGAAGGCAAATGTCCCGTTACATCTGGCGTAAAAGGAACACAGCATTTCAGAAAAGAACATCATACCAACAGTAAAATATGGTGGTGGTAGTGTGATGGTCTGGGGTTGTTTTGCTGCGTCAGGACCTGGAAGGCTTGCTGTGATAGATGGAACCATGAATTCTACTGTCTACCAAAAAATCCTGAAGGAGAATGTCGGTCATCTGTTCGTCAACTCAAGCTGAAGCGATCTTGGGTGCTGCAACAGGACAATGACCCAAAACACACAAGCAAATCCACCTCTGAATGGCTGAAGAAAAACAAAATGAAGACTTTGGAGTGGCCTAGTCAAAGTCCTGACCTGAATCCAATTGAGATGCTATGGCATGACCTTAAAAAGGTGGTTCATGCTAGAAAACCCTCAAATAAAGCTTAATTACAACAATTCTGCTAAGATGAGTGGGCCAAAATTCCTCCAGAGCGCTGTAAAAGACTCATTGCAAGTTATCGCAAACGCTTGATTGCAGTTATTGCTGCTAAGGGTGGCTCAACCAGTTATTAGGTTCAGGGGGCAATTACTTTTTCACACAGGGCCATGTAGGTTTGGATTTTTTTTCTCCCTAAATAATAAATACCATCATTTTAAAACTGAATTTTGTGTTTACTTGTGTTATATTTGACTAATGGTTAAATGTGTTTGATGAGCAGAAACATTTTGTGTGACAAACATGCAAAAGAATAAGAAATCAGGAAGGGGGCAAATAGTTTTTCACACCACTGTATTCTTGAACAAAAGTGCATGTGTTTATTTGATATTTGGGCTAAACTGTTCACACATTATACACTTCATGTCATTATTAGTATAACTTTTAAGTTCCTTCTTTAGGTATTCGTTCAGCATTTCTTGCCTCAAATTTTCTTTCATCCTACACTTACCCAGATCTTTGTAGACACAGAACACATATGAAATGTATGTATTCCAAATAACAATATACTGTATTATTTACCCTATACAACCTCAGGCACCTCACATGTAGATAAGGAGCCTTGGCTTGAGCTGGGAGAACATTTTGCCCGAGCTACTCTCCATCAAGTGGGGGGAAGGGATAGCAGGCTGCTTGTGCTGATAGACTCATTTACAAAACAAAAGACACTGATGGTGAGGTGCGAAGGGATTTAAGGTGGGCTGGGATTACAAATTTTTTCATAGGCTTCAGGGATTCTAGTGTTTAAACAAAGAGCATACACTCAATGTTTAGGAGAAAGTGGAGACAAGAATATAGAATTTTAAACTTTACAACGTGGAGTAATTAACTTGGAAAAGGAAGTCTGAGGAGTTGTCCTGTGCAAGGAGAGGAATGGTAAATAATGTATGTTGTCCAGATGAAGTAAGAATAGAGAGTTTCATCTTCGACAGACACTGAGAGAATGAGTCTAGATGTTTTCATTTTATCCTGTAATTTAAGTGGAAACTGGTTGCTTGAGCTGAATGATGGTCAAGGATGTGTTTACTACTGTACAGCACCTCACATTTTTAACTAGAAAAATGTACTACAGTAGATCCCAGCGAAGTCATGCTTCAGGGTTGGCAGACTCAGTCGTTCACAGATTTTTCCTTAGTACCTAACTATTAATTGTTAGCGGAAAGTGCAAATATCCTCCGCAATTTTTGATGGCTTTTTTCATGGCAATACTGTTCTGTAGAGAGAACAGGAAGCAACCGCTGAGGGAAACACGGTTTGGGATTGTGAAAGTAGCCAATCCAAGTGCGTTATTCATTTCTCCTTGCTGCTGATTGACTGCTGCCCTGTGACGCGTCTCCAGCTGAGTGGGTTTTCCACCGCTGAGGGAAATGCGGTTTGGGATGGTGAAAGTAGCCAATCGGAGAGCGTTTCTCCTTGCTGCTGATTGACTGCTGCCCTGTGACGCGTTTTCAGCTGAGTGTCCTCGTGCTTTCATTTTTGTTGTATTCATTTTGTTATTCTTAAACGCACAATATGTCGGCAAAACGCCCTGCACCTTCTAAGGCTTCTTGCACTGAGCCTAAGCGCCAGAAGAAGTTTAAAACACTCCAGGAGAAGGTTGAACTACTGGACTGGGAACTAAAAAGTTATGCTGCAGTAGTACGCCACTATGGCATTAATGAAAGCACCGCATGCTACATAAAGAACGAAGTAGCGATCTGGAGTACTGTATCTATAAGTTTTTGTGATAATGCCAAAAAGGTAATGACCATAAGGAAGAAAAATATCATAAGGATGGAATCTGCCTTGGCATTGTGGATCACCGACTGCAGGAAGAAGAACATCTCCTTGGATGGTAACATCATCCGTGAGAAAGCACGGAAATTGTACCAGCAGTTCGCTACAGGAGACAATATAGCAACTTTCCATCACAATGTTCCTGAAGCCTATTAAGAAAAACAAGCACGAAACCCCACCAGAAGAAGACCCGCCCAAAGATAAAACTCCTCCTGAAGCGCCTGAAGAAGAGGCGCCACCCGAGGAGTTTTAAATCCTCTGCATCGTACTGCACAGCTAATTCATCATCAGTATCATTCATCATTGGGGAGTACCTGTACATTTTACTGTATTTTAATTAAATGAAATTACAAAGTATTATGTATTTACTTTGCTTATAACAAAGAAAACGACAGCACATACCAAAGAAAACGCGCTTGCATGAATTACAGTACATATCGCGGTAACATCGATATTTTACATTCTAGCACCGCAGGAGACATAGCAGTACAGTACTGTACAGTATATGAGTTTAACTTTACATTCTGTTTTTAGGTAATGTATTAAGCTGAGTTTGCAACAAAATTAAAGTGCCTTGGGGGGCACATTGTATTTAGTTTTTAAACTATAAAAATAGGCATTTAAAAGGTATTTTTTAACCACATCCAAAAGTCGTGGTTTTTCACAATTCACGGGTGCTCTAGGAACGTAATCCCCACAAATTTTGGGGGTGTACTGTACATAGTAAAACAGTATGATCTGTATGTCCAGTCCATCAGAGCAATCTGATTGGTCAGTTTGACTTTGGCTTCCACAACAAAAGAGGAAGAGCGATTGTGAAAGGAGAGTATGGAAAGCGCAAAAGTGGACAGGAGGCAAGAACAGTGCCTCAAAAATAATAAAAAAGATGAAATCTAAGAAGTAGGCTTCATGGGAGCAAGCTCAAAGAGGGGGAGCCAGTGAAGAGATTTTCAGACATGCATGGATACACAGGAAAGACACTGAAGATATATGTAGAATGAAAGACAGCAAATATTTTTAAGTTATTCTGTTATCTGTCTTCAGCAGGTTCCATGGCTAGTAAAAGATAAAAATGAATTTGCCCTTACTGCTTAGTAAACAATAGACTTGTTTTCTTAAGAGCCAAATTTTGATTTGTGGCATTATGGGTAAATATTTTGTGTACATTTCTTATTATATAAAAAGTATATTTTAAGGGTTTTTTTTTTTTTATTTTAAAACTGAAGCTGCCGCCTTCTTCTTTCGGCTGCTTCCATATCTTTCTGTCCTCTGCATCTTGTTCTGTTACACCCATCACCTGCATGTCCTCTCTCACCACATCCATAAACCTTCTCTTAGGCCTTCCTCTTTTTCTCTTGCCTGGCAGCTCTATACTCGGCATCTCTCCTCTGCACATTCCAAACCAGCTCAATCTCACCTCTCTGACTTTGTCTCACAACCATTCAACTTGAGCTGACCCTTTAATGTACCCATTTCTAATCCTGTCCATCCTTGTCATACCCAACGCAAATCTTAGCATCTTTAACTCTGCTACCTCCAGCTCTGTCTCCTGCTTTCTAGTCAGTGCCACCATCTCGAACCCATATAACATAGCAGGTCTCACTACCATCCTGTAGACCTTCCCTTTCACTCTTGTTGATATCCGTGTGTCACAAATCACTCCTGACACTCTTCTCCACCCATTCCACCCTGTCTGCACTCTCTTTTTCACCTCTCTTCCACAATCCCCATTATTCTGTACTGTTGATCCCAAGTATTTAAACTCATCCACCTTCGCCAACTCTACTCCCTGCATCCTCACCATTCCACTGACCTTCCTCTCATTTACACACATGTATTCTGACTTGTTTCTGCTGACCTTCATTCCTCTCCTCTCTTGAGTATATCTCCACCTCTCCAGGGTCTCCACAACCTGCTCCCTACTATTGCTACAGATCACAATGTCATCAGCAAACGTCATAGTCCACGGGACTCCTGTCTAATCTCATCTGTCCATCACCATTGAAAATAAGAAAGGGCTCAGAGCCAATCCCTGATGTAATCCTACTTCCACCTTGAATGCATCCATCACTCCTACTGCAGACCTCACCATAGTCACACTTCTCTCATACATATCCTGTACAACTCTTACATACTTTTCTGCCACTCCCGACTTCCTTATACAATACCATAACTCATCTCGAGGCACCCTGTCATATACTTTCTCCAGGTCCACAAAGATGTAGTGCAACTCCTTCTGGCTTTCTCTGTACTTCCCCAATAGCACCCCCAGAGCAAACATCGCATCTGTGGTGCTCTTTCTTGGCATGAAACCATACTACCGCTCACTAATCATCACCGCACTTCTTAATCTAGCTTCCACTACTCTTTCCCATAACTTCATGCTGTGGCTCATCAATTTTATCCCCCTGTAAATACTACAATCCTGCACATCCCATTTACTCTTAAATATCAGCACCAGTACACTCCTCCTTCACTCCTCAGGCATCCTCTCACTTTTTAAGGTTCCATTAAACAATCTGGTTAAAAACTCCACTGCCATCTGTCCTAAACGCCTCCATGCTTCCACAGGTATGTTATCTGGGCCAACAGCTTTTCCATTCTTCATTCTCTTCATAGCTGTCCTTACTTTCTCCTTGCTAATCTGTTGCACTTCGTGATTCACTATCTCTACATCATCCAGTCTCTTCTATCTCTCATTCTCTTCATTCATCAGCCTCTCAAAGTACTCTTTCCATCTGCTCTACACACTCTCCTCGCTTGTGAGTACATTTCCATCTTTATCCTTTATTACCCTAACGTGCTGCACATCTTTCCCAGCTTGGTCCCTCTGTCTAGCCAATCGGTACAGGTCCTTTTCTCCCTCCTTAGTGTCCAATCTCTTTTACAACTCATCATACGCCTTTTCTTTAGCCTTCGCCACCTGTCTCTTTACCTTGCACCTTACCTTCTTGTACTGTTGTCTACTTTCTGCATCTATCTGACTATCCCTCTTCTTCTTTGCCATCCTCTTCCTCTGTATACTCTCCTGTACTTCCCCATTCCACCACCCGGTTTCCTTTTCCTCTTTCTTCTGTCCAGATTAATGCCAAGCAACCTTCTTGCTGGCACCCTTACTACATCTGCTGTAGTTTCCCAACTGTCTGGTAATTCTTCACTACCACCCAGTGCCTGTCTCACCTTCCCCCTAAACTCAACCTTACATTCTTCTTTTTTCAACTTCCACCATTTGATCCTTGGCTCTGCCCTCACTCTCTTCCTCTTCTTTATCTCCAACGTTGTCCTACAGACCACCTCCCTATGCTGCTTAACTACACTTTCCCCTGCCACCACTTTGCAGTCTTCAAACTCCTTCAGATTGACTCTTCTGCATAGGATGTAATCTACCTGTGTGCATCTTCCTCCACTCTTCTATGTATCCCTATTTTCCTCCGTCTTCTTAAAGTGGGATTTGAAGTTTAAAAATGTCACATTTAATTTAGTTGTCCTTCACCCAGTTGAATTCCTCCAGAACCTGTTTTCATTGCAGTTAATGATTTTGGTTGAATCATCTCAATATGTTGTTGGTCATTAGCACCTGGATATATACAAAGATATGTTACTTTCTTTTATGAAATACAAGCATTTCTTTGCAGCATTTAATTTATTAGAAAATGGAAATTTGAAATATGCTCTTCTCATTTCCACTGATACCAATATAGAAGACAAATAATAAACATCAGATTTTTGGTTTAATGGAAATAAGTTCAGTCATTTTTCTAATGATAAGTATATAAAAGCCTAATTACATTATGATTCAATATTGTAAAACCATAAAAGAGAAAAAGTTCAAGGGTGAGTTGAATTCATTTATAGGCACTGCATATGAGACCACTTTGGAGTATTCATCTGACCAAAATATGTGTTTCAGTCCTATAGGGTGATTTTAATATTTCAGAAAGTTTGGACAGTTTTTGACTAGCACTTGTAAAGCCTTAGTCTTCAATAGTTTGTTCTGCAGTACATTGAGGTCTCTCAATAGGAATTAATTGCCCAAGTAATGCCTAGGAGCTGTAGCACATTAATCCATATTAGAAACGCATAGATCCCTTTAAATTATATTTATTGTAATGCTTGCAAAACATCTCCAGCAGAATTACTGTTTTCATGCTTTCCTACATGTACTGTGGTCCCCCTACCCTCATCCAGGTTTTAGTCCTAAAGGTGGGTTGCCTGAATGAAAAACTGGTCAACTCTCACCTGTACACAATAATGGGCTAGTTAACTTCACTTGAATTTAAAGTTCAAAGGCATGACCTCTTTATGAATATTTGGGTCCTCAGCTAAAAGTGTAAGAGAATACTCTTAACATATTCATAGTCTGTTCCTAAACTGTTCAAACAGTTTTCCTTGTGCTACTGACTCTTGTCACACTGGTAGGCAGGGCAATTTATGATAGGTATAGCTGTAAAGAATGGATTGGAGGGTGTTGTGGTGTAATAAGTATATATGTCACTGTGTTCTGTACAAAAAAATATTTTATAAATCCACTCACATGTACAGCTAACGCAAGGCCAGATTTAGCACACAGGAGTTCACCATATAAGAACTGCTAGGTAAGCTTTTTAAGACAAGACAAGTTAAGGACAAACTGCGAAATGGGCTTTGTACTATTACTGTGTCAGAGTCAGCATGACATTGGATCTTCTTTACCTTGTTTGAAATGGCATGATTTACCTAAGTAAGGGCCTGCACATGGTGAAAGAGTATAAAGCCTTGGAAAATTGCCTGGCACACCTTTGAAGCTGATGGACGGATGGAGATACCGTCATCCAATCCTGAAAATCATCTAGCGCAATGGTGAAAATGTCAGACTCAATACACCGGGCTCCCACTTTGGTGAAAGTCTTATCATGGCTTCCTCATCTGTTATGCCGTGTAAATCGTCATTAAAGAAAGTTATTTCTCCAATGTGATTTCTTACCTCCGTATCACTAAAGGACGGGTATCGCCTATTATTATCATATCTATATAGTTTTTGGTTATTAAACATGCCACAATTGCAAAAGAACTTATTCCAGCCAGGGAACTAGCACCACCTGCTTGGATAGATGTGCTGTGGAGCTTTTCACCAGGGATGGTTCATACACATTATTTAGACATAAAGCAGTATAACTGCAAAGCCAGAAACCACCAGGTTAGTAACACAGTTTTGGTCATCCATCCAGAATGGCATTATCTATCCCCAAAGTAGTGGTCTTTTGACCCAACAGGTAATATCTGGCCTGCATCACCACACACTTTATGGCCAAGGCCTCCCTTTCTACTGCTATCTACCCCATTGCCAGGGATATCTGATTATGGATGAAATATATTATGGAGAAGGGTTCACCCTCAACATTCTGAAACAATACTTCTACCTGACCTTTCTGTGATGCATCTTTTGTTGATATGGAGGGCAGTCTCCTTAAGTGATGATGTTATTTTCTTCAGGTCGACAGGGTGAATTTTCCACATGGGTGAATAAACAACAATGTCAAAATACATCCTGTGGTTGCACCGGGACACATCTTCAGTGAAGTATCCTGGGGTTATTGAGTATTTTGGGCATCGTATCATCAGATACCCTTTCCCAGGTGACCCAGCCACAGATGATGATCACTCCTCAACTTGCATCCCAGTTGTTATAGTCCACAGATCACTCCTCTTTATCCAAAGCTACCCTGAGGCTCTTTCTGTGGTTTCTGTGATGGTTCTGATTGCTTTTCTTTTTTCAACCCCTGTCATGCATAGCAGAGTGAAGATCCAGCAATGCCCCTATAACCCACTTCCACTGCTAGGTAACTAACTCTCCATCCTTGTTTCCGGCACTGCTCCACAAGGTCCTTGTGCTTAGTATACTTCCTCTCATATGATTCCTTTGTGTGATCCTCCCAGGGAACAGCGAATTCTATAATAATCAGTTGTCTCGTTACTTCTGACAGTACAACTGTCTGGTTGTTGTGATGTTATTGGAATGTGCGCTTTGAACTTAAGTTGCTTACCTAGGTCTATTATTATCTGCCAGTCTTTCACAGTGAAGTAAGCCTGCCTGTGATTTGGACTGTATACTGGGCTGTTCACCTGCCCTAACAAAGATGATGTTCCTGCTAGGTGAGCAGTGATGCTTACTGGCAAGGATGACAGAGGAAACGGCATTTGCCACTGTTCTTAACACCTGGTCATGTCGCCAAAGATAGCAACTGTTTCCCAGGGCTTTTGGGCAGCTGCTGAGGATGTACTCTTAATGACCCCCTTCCTGAGCATAAGGAGCAAATTGATGTCACACTCTTACCCCAAGTATGAAGGTGTGCTGGACTTGGTAATACATCTTACACTGGCTGGTGCAGGACCAGATGTCCTTCCAGCTCTAGCTAACTCTCCTAGTACAGGCCCCCAGCTGCCTAATCCCTACCATTCTTCTTATGCCCTATCTCCTCTGCACCTGCTCTCACTTCCTCCTGGAGGAGTTGCCACCATTTCTTTACCCTTAAAGCTCATCCTTGCTCATGAGAAAAACTTTTCCAAGCCTTCAGGATCCACCTGCAGCCTGTGACTGAAGTTGTTGTTACTGTGAGGTCATCCATTAAAGCATCTTATAGTGGGTTGCTGCCCACCAGAATTGGTCTGGGGACTTCTGCATTCTACCTCCACTGCTTTCACTACCATATTCATAGTCAGGGTGAACAGGGTGGTTGAAATTGTACAACTAGTGATAATGCCCTTTCCTAATTAATGTCAATCTGATGTAGTAGTTCCAGAGGTGACCCTCATCCAAAATTTGCCTTAGTAGTCTTTGATGAGGTCCAATGCCAATTCCACCAGCTTATGTTTTAGCGTTAGCAAGGTCTCCACTCCCATGCCTCTCTGGTGAGCTGTGTTATCACATCAGTATGTTTTAGGCAGCCTGGAATGCTACTTTTCTGAACTGATGTATCAATTTAGTTGTTTCTGAGGAGGAAGTTTGTCAAGAGATGGGAGAGGATGCTGAACAGTATTTTTCCTTCGACACTAAGGAGTGAGAGAGATCTCAATTGCTAAACCTGTTATGAGCCTTACTCTTTTGGAATCCATACTCAAATCTATACCCAACCGGCATATCTCCTGTGCTTTGCCATTTTACCGCTGCGCCAAATGATCCTCAGAATTTTCCACAAAGCCACCTGTGTTTGTCAAACTGTTGAAGGTATGAGCAGTCTATCTACCAGATTTTGTAAAGGGATCTATATGGGATGGAGAAATATTCCCTGTGTACACTAGGGATACTAAAGGCAGTGTTTTTTTTTTAGTTTTTATATTTTTTTGCTATAGTTAGTGAAAATGGAGTAAGTAGATTTGTAAATGCTAGGTATCTTGCCAGTGACATTTTTGCCAGTCATTTATGGTTACAGTAGGGTTATGACAAACATTGATACCTTAAATAATCACAATTAATCCAGTCCAATAGGTTGATTGATAGTCCTATCAGCTTAAGAGTATGTGACTTTTAAATGTTTTAACGTGTGCTTATGAGCATGAGATTTTGCACATTTATGCCATTCTCATGATTTGTGAGACAGTGGGTTTTCCTTTCTTAATCCAGCAGGTTACATCAACAGGAAACTGAGCCTAAGCATTACAATAAAACTTTGATTATGCCTAAAACTATGACCTTTTAAGATTTTTTTTTTGCTACAAAGTCACTAAAATGCCTTTTCTTAATAGCTCAAACCTTTATCATAGTGCCTTTAAGCACAAGGTCAGAAGAGAAATATGAAACTCAGGCAAAAACCCAGCAGATAATAAACCACATCAGTCTAGGGTTCAAATTCAACTTCTACACATATCAGTAGCAGAGGTGCCCAAGGAAGATATCCGTTACATCAGACAGCATTACATAGATGCTAGAAACTGTTGAATTTGAGTGCAAGTAAAATGGGGCTGAGCTGTAAACTCTTATTCTCGTCAGTGACATGTAAGAATTGCATTTAAAATACCTCCAAGTTTTTCTCAACATTTTGATGCAACCCTACTCTAATCACTACCTGTGGATTTGGATCTAAGTGGATGTTGTGTTTAATAAGATTGCATAGCCATAATTTGTTTTTAACTGTACTAAATATGTAACATTTTTAATCTCTGTCCGCATTCGGAAGCACATACTGATTCCACCATATTCAACCTGTGTTCATGCAAGAGTTCCCTTGGTAACCCCGTTTCTATTTCTGCCTCTAAATCTTGTGGTATTCGAGAATATAAAATAATGACATGACACAATGCTGTAAAAATGTATTTATCTGCTTTCTAATATCTCTTTTTTTATTACAAATATTACAAAATAAATAACTTCAGACTTTGAGACCAAATACAATATTAAAGAAAGGCCGCCTGAGTGAGCCCACAATACACTTTATAAATCATTACTTTCTTTGTTCAATGAACAAAGTTATCTAACACCCCTAACAGTCATGTAAAAACAAAATTTCTCCTCCACAGGGTTAATAAATGGTTGCAACACCTATGGCAGCAATAATAGCAACTAAGCACTTCCCATACTTTAATATCAGTCTTTCTTATCACTGTTAAAGAATTTTAGTCTATGTTGCTTTACAGAACTGCTTTATTTCAGACACACTCATAGGTTTGCAGATGTGAAACTCTCATTTGAGATCTTTCCAGAGGATGTCTGTTGGGTTCAAGTCAGGATTTTGAGCAGGCCGTTGCAAGACTTTTATTTGAGCCATTCAATTGTAGACTTGACCTTTGTGTTTTGGGTAATTGTCCTTTTGCATAACCCTGTTATGCTTTAGCTTTAATTCACAGATTACTTGGCATTCTTCTTACAAGAGTTGTGGTAAAGAGCAGAATTCTTGATTCCATCAATAATAGCCTTAAAGGTCTTCCAGGACAAGTGTGGCATCAAAGAATTCTTACAGCATCTCATTTACACCCCCTATGTTTTATTGTAGGTATGATTTTCTTGCCGTCAATCACACTATTACCTTTATGCCAGACATAAAAAAGAGCTGTACTTTTGACTCAACTGTCAATGGAAAAGTATTAAAAAGTGCTTGGGAATTACCCAGGTGTGACACAAGAACTAAGGGTTACTTTTGATAACAGAGGTTTATGCCTTCCTCTTCTCCCATAAATCCCATTTTACTCAGTCTCTTTCTTACCATGAATGAATGAGTGCTTGAATGAGTCATCACTGTGCCCTGTGGTACACTTGGGGTAGTTTTGGCAGGCCATTGTTTCCTTGGAAGTTTCACTACTTTTCCATAGTTCTCCATTTGGAGATAATTACTCTCAAGGTGGTGTGATGAAGTCCTGGAGCCTTTGAAATTGCATTGTAATCCTTTTCTGACTAATAAGTTTTTATTTTTTTCCATCATCTCTTCTGAAATATATTACATAAATACAGTATATTCAGTGGTAATTTAGAAATGGTGTTATATGGTTACTCTGGTTCACTTTATCTAATATTTCATTTTTTTCTAAAGATCTGAAGGTGTTCATTATGACAGATATACAAAATTAGAGGATATTGGAAGGGGAAAGAAACTAATAGCACTGTACATATGTTCTTTTTTCCACTTATAAAGTTACAAGAAATCATAGTCCACACTATTTTTCTGTCTTTAATGGCATATGGTTGTTGCATATAAGCTAACAGTTTCACTTAGGATGTAGGGATATAGAGCATCATTCTTTTCTACTGGTTCAAATTCATTTGTTACTGTGGTGTGATTATTTGGCCATTCCTGTTTGGACATGGTGGCTTTTAGATGCTTTGGTTTTAGTTTTTCAGACTTTTAGATAATTGCAGCACTTGTTCATAGATACTCTGCTTCAAGTTGCGATGTTTTTTGCAAAATGTTTGCTATAAAATAACACAAATATGCCATAAATAAAAGAAAGAACCCAGTCAAAGTTGTCAGTACCTTTCAATAAGTAAACACCAGAAGGAGAATATATATAAGTCTATTTCTTACATTTCCACCACTTTGTACTACATGTTGTTTAGGCTTTATTTTGATTTTCTCCAATCCCTTCCACCTCTAGATGATTGAATAATATATGGAGATGGGGTTGGGACTGAGGTTGTGACACAGATAAGAGAAAAGATGGATAACAGAACAGCTATTTTAAAAAAATAATATAGATTAGTGAATAGTCATATTTACTTACAAAGCAAAATATAGCATTAACAAAATTAATTAATTCATATAATATTGTAATGACCAGTGTAATAAGAAAACACAATTCAGATATACTGGAGTTTTCAACGTTTTCCTTGGAGTCTTTGTTCCATAGCAGGAACACTGAAGAATAAAACTAAATGAAAAAATTCACGTCCACAATTTTCCCAGTCTCGTTCATGCATAAGATCTGACACGGTTGGGATTGTGAACGCAGCTGAGAGAATAAAAACTGAATAAAAAAAAAAAAAAACAAAGCTAACCTTTACAAGTATCATAAATTACACCAGCTGTTACAGACTTGAATCAACTGTATGTTTTTATTCTAAAATAGTAAGAATATGAGAAGCTCACTGCTCAAAACGTACTCGTCCGGGATCAAACCCGTAAGGCTTTGATTACCAGCTAACAGTTGATGCCGTTGCGCCACCGAAGCTGTCATAGCAACTGTGTGTCAATGTCGCACCCTAACATGGGTTGTTTTTCTTCAGTTATATTTTTGAATGGAAGCGCATTTGTTCTGTTACATTTGTACCTTTTGTGAAAGTGTTTCTTGGATATTTGGAATTCAGGCTTCACACATTATACACTTCATGTCTACATTTTGTCAATTATTACTAAAACATGAAAAACATTTCTGTTTTGTAACAATTTGTTTACATATATCGTTGTAGACATGTAACACACATGAAATGCAAGTGTTCCAAATAACAATATAGTACTTATAAAAGGTGTCATTTTACTTGACTTCTCACTCTATACAACTCAAAGCAACTGACACACAGTTAAATAGACTTGAGCTAAGAAAACTGCGCGTGTGTGATAGCAGGCTGTTTGCTGCTTATCAACACATTTAAAGGACAAAAGACACTGACAAAGAGGTGCGAAGCATTTTAAGGTGGGACAGATCTACGAGTTTTTTTGTAGGCTCTGGTAATTCTAGTGTTAAGAAAGTAGATTTAATAGAGATGCAGGCATCCAGCTGTGCCTTCCCCACTTACATTCCAGACATTTCAGGATCTGCCTGGACTTCATTTGATAAGAAAGGTATAAATCAGAGTTGCACTGACACTTCTCCAGACACCCTGCAGACTTCATGACTTGTAATGGATTCAAGCAAGGACAAAACCCTGTAATTCAAGAGATGACAGCTAAGATGGAGAACTTGCCTATTAGAAAACACTGATTTTATAACTGGAATTGACTTTAATCTAATCAGGAGAATGTGTAACCTCACCTTAAAACTTTCTGCACCATCCTGAAGAAGCTCTCTCTGGTATATTCACTGGAAACTCGCTAAACTTCCTGGGGATTCAATCAGGACATCCTCTCTGGGATCCTCCCAGGAATGGGGGAAATACGCAAAATTACGTTCTTAAACCTAAGACATTTTGAGCTGAATAGTGAAATAATAATTCTTTCCTTTTATTTTAACGCTTTTCTCACTACTCAAAGTGTTCCTCACGCTCCATGAAGAGCCGAAAAGGTGAAATTATCTTCTTTTTGTGAACCTGTAGCAGAGACCCAGTATATCAAGCCAAAGCTGTGTGCCAGTAGTCTGACAAGGCTGAGGAGCTGTCATCACTGCAAGAAAGGATCTTCATCATCTAAATTCTTGTGCCAGAAAGAGTTATGCTTTTCCCTGAATTGTGAACGATATAGTAAAGGGCCTAACAAAAGAAAGCAAGCTGAAAAAGCAGCAGCACAGCACTGACAAGGATCATGTAGCAAGAAAATGACTACACGCCAATGCATTAAGAATCCTTCACTTGAACCCAGAGCAACAATGCCAAACAATATTGAACATCATCCATGAAGACTTGGTACCTTTGAAACTATTTATTTTTACCAAGATAAACTAGGACTCTAAATACTATTAAACAGCAAGCCTATATATTAGATCAATCTAGCTGTAAACTGGCCATTCAGCTCAAAAAAGTCCTTTCCACTTATTTTTTCCAGAAAAATATCAAGTCTAGTTTTGAAAGTCCCTAAAGTCTTACTGTCTACCACACTACTTGGTAGCATATTCCAAGTGTCTATGGTTCTTTGTGTAAAGAAATACCTTGTATTGTTTGTGCGAAATTTACCCTTAAGTTTCCAATTGTGTCCCCATGTTCTTGATGAACTCATTTTGAAATAACAGTCTCTGTCCACTGTACAAATTCCCTTCATAATTTTAAACACTACAATCATGTCACCTCTTAATCTTCTTTTGCTTAAACTGTATAGGCTCAGCTCTTTTAATCTTTCCTCATAATTCAATCCCTGTAGCCCTGGAATCAGCCTACTCGCTCTTCTGTGGACCTTTTCTAGTGCTACTATGTCCTTTTTGTAGCCTGGAGACCGAAACTTCACACAGTTCCCCAGATGAGGCCTCACCAGTGCATTATAAAGCTTGAGCTAGCAGTGACCCCTGTGGAGTGCCACTCTTAACATCAGCCAAATCTGATATGAGGTTCCTTGTACCACCATCCTCTGTTTCCTGTGTCTGAGCCAATTCTGCACCCATCTAAAACATCACCCTGAACTCCCACTTCATTTAGTTTGATGCCCAACCTCTCATGCCACCTTATCAAAGCTTTCTGAAAGGCAAGATAAATAATATCATATGCTCCTCTTTGATCATATCCTTTTGTTGCCTGCTCATAGAATTCCAGCATATTAGTAATACACAACCTCCCTCTTCTGAACCCATGTTGACTGTTCCTAATAACTCCTGTCCTTGCCAGGTGCTGCTCAATCTTATCCTTAATAATTCCATTAATTTTCCTGTGATGCATGTTAAGATTACTGGCCCATAGTTGCTTGGATCTGCCCTGTCACTCTTTTTGTATAATGGGATGATATTTGCCATTTTCCAGCCCTTCAGAATCTCTCCAGTGTGAGTGACTTCCTACAAATATGTGTCAAGGGTTTATATATGTACTCACTAGCCTCCTTAAGAACTCAGGGGTAAATATTATCTGGTCCTGGTAATTTGTTATATGAATGTCTAGTTTGTATGCTTCCAGGCTTATATGTCAACATTTACTGTATATAAAGTTAACATCCTTCTATATAAAAGCGGTCGGGATTGTCCTTCCGTCCCGTGAGTGCTACGCAGGTGCGGAGTTTCACACACGCCTCGTCCATTTTGCAGTGCACGATGGGATTTGTAGTTTTGTTTTTCCAGGTAAAAGATGATTATCTACTCCAGACTGTGCAATATCATCTTCTTCTTTCTTACTATATAAAAGCGGTCGGGATTGTCCTTCCGTCCCATGAGTGGAAAGCGTAGCGGTATTCCGCTTTCACAGACTTACTACTTGTAGCTTGCGGTACAAAGCGACTAGATGTGAGCAGAGTTCTGGTGCTCCCATTGTTCTCTTGCTTTTGTGTGCGATGCGCTGGAAAAATAGACAAAATTATGTCTCTGGAAATAATTAATGTTGATGGAGTACAAATGCCTAACCACGTAGTAAATATCAGGGGTGTTCAAAAGGGCGACCTCAATATAGAAAAAAAGTTTAAATTTCATCACAAAAATAACAAACTACGAGTATTAAAGTAATACCGCTCAAATGCAATATAACCAAATTAATGAGTTTGTATAAAATATCAAATTGATCTACATATTGAATTGCCTTAAGAAGTGGTCAACTTAAAAGTCGGTCGCGCATAGTATTTATATAATCCTTGTGTTTGTCAATAAATTTTATTATTCTGCTTCCTAAAACGAGTGTGCCTCAGTTACATTGATACAAATTTGAAGGCTGGAGACTCGCCTCCTACAACGGAGAAAGGTAATGTAATTAAAATAGGAGCCTTTCTAAATTATTTAATTACGGCATTGCCGAAGACTAAACTAATAATTAACCAAGTTAAAGTTTCATTTTCAAATCCCACATTATTATGGTGGCTGTGTTATTGGTTAATAATCATCAAACATTTTACAATATTTAGTGTGAACTTAAGCGCTGATGCCCCATGCCATTATCTGATGGCCAGTTACAGAATACACTCCAGCACATTAGGCTCAATATTGGATTAAGTTGTTTTACAAGTGGATGGATGCATTGCTGAAACTCCACTTCTATTTTAACTGAAAATTAATTCCATTGCTCATGCAGTCTCACATCTACAGTGGTGTGAAAAACTATTTGCCCCCTTCCTGATTTCTTATTCTTTTGCATGTTTGTCACACAAAATGTTTCTGATCATCAAACACATTTAACCATTAGTCAAATATAACACAAGTAAACACAAAATGCAGTTTTTAAATGATGGTTTTTATTATTTAGGGAGAAAAAAAATCCAAGCCTACTGGTTTCTGTTTTCTTGTTTGCCTGCCTATACATTTCTCTATCTTGCTCCTTCCTCATTTGTACCATTTCTTCCTTGACTCCTTCTTAGCCTTTATCACTTCCCACGCTTCTCTCTTCCACCATGCCTGTTTGTCCCCAGGTAGGCTCCTTCCTGTCATCCTTCCTGTCATCTTCACCTGCTCTTAATACAGCTTTCCTATTCTTCTCTCACCACTCCTCCACACACTGAAATGACTGCAACATCTTTTAAAATATTATCACTAACCCTGTTCTTAAGTCCTTCCTCTTTTAATATCCACCTGAAAAAAAAACATAATTTGACAGTTAAATTATGGCAGCTCAGTGGCCAATCATTCAGCCTTTAAAAAAAAGATCTGAAGCACAGACATGTATGCATTTTGTATCAATAAAATTATTGCAGTAAGCATTTAAAATTCTATCATCATTGTCACAAGATTAACCTCCTTAGTATTGCATTTTATTCCAAAAAACATGTAACAAGTGTATTTTTTTGCCATGAAAAATTACATTTTTATTAAATCCCAAAAGTGTAATAATAATACAAATAATAATAGTAATGATTAATAATAATAATAATAATAATAATAAAATGAACAATAATAACAAAAAAAATAATAACAGAAGTCATCTACTAATGATGCCAAAACAGTATATAATATCAAAATAAGTCCTTTGCACAGTGAAAGCCACAATCCTTAATCACAGTCGGGACAATAATAGTGTGTTTTTTTTCAGGTTTTCTTTCCAGATTTATCAGTTTTTGAATGACACACTGCACAGGTACGAGTTATGTCTACCAATAAGATGTTCTTGATTGATCCACAATGTGTTGGTTTAACCGCATCTTTTTATTGGTGGTGTGAATGGTGGATGTGCAGCAATGATTTGTTATACAAGCTGGCATGTAAAGTTTGCATGAGATAGTTTCGCCAGCATTTTGTTTGTATTAGACAAATGCATTCCATATGCACTGTTCCACCAGGTGACGAAATATCTTTTTGTAGTATTTCTTTTGTTGCCTCTGAAAGTCAATTCATGATCTGCGGCACCCATCGTGCTATTGTAGTCAACCACAGCACAAGGCTTTGTAACCTGCTTGTTGCCTGCACAGTGACCGTAGCTGCATTATGTACTGTACAAACTTTTTTTTTTGTGTTCCCATTTCAGCACAGGCACTTTAACCATTTGCCAAGCTACTAGCACAGCTCACTGTAATTTAGCTCGGCCAAAGTCTTCAGTCCCGCCACAACGGTTGGGACACACTGTTCCATATGTGTCAGTCTTTCTTTTTAGCAAGATATCAAATAGCCCTGGCGAAGTATAAAAAATTCTCCATGGTTACACAATAACCTTGATCCAGCAGAGTATCTATCAAAGTCAGCACCGATGGTGTAGCAATGCCATACTGATCATATTTCAGATCAAACATTGTCACTATCCCTGTATACAGAACCAAATTTGTCATGTTTTAGATTCACAAAGCTCATAAAACCTTATGCCAAATCTTGGTCTTTTTGACGCAATGTACTGTATCCATGATAGTCTGCCCTTATAAGCCATGAGACTTTCATCGATGCTGGCATAATGGTCTGGAATGTAAATGCTCCAAAATTTTACTACAATGGCCTGGTATATCTTCCAAGTTTTCTTCTGTTTGGGTATTGGATGGATATTTTCATCAAAGTCTTCATTGTTGGTAAGGTGCAGATATTTCATAATTAGTGAAAGCCTGCACTCAGACATAATTTTTCCAAAGAACAGCAGCACTGACAGCACTTTTACAGCCAGAGTAATTCTCAGTTCTAATGCTTAAGCAAGATGTACTGTATCTGTACAGTTGCCCGAGTGATACTCGCTACTAATTTTTTTAGCACAGTTTTCACAGCCCAAGTAACGCTTGGGTCTAACACTAAGGAAGTTAAACTGTTTAAATTAGAGACCAGCATATTGGCTTAGTAGCCTTTAAATGTAACTAAATATAAAACATAAGTAAATATTGTAAAACATTTTATCAGCCCACTTATTAAAATATAGGTAAAATTCCGTTACAATGAACTCCCAGGGACCTAAAAAATATTTCATAATGAAAATTTTGTTGTAATGAAATTCTGTATTTGTTACTATAGTGCTTTGTTTAACTTGTACCTGGCATTTGCAATCATTTCAATAGCTTCTTTCGCGTTAATTTTAGTCTCCTCCTGCCTACGAGTTATGCTAACGAGAATTTTTCAAAGCATTTCCTTGCGATAATGCACTTTCAGGGTGCAAATGATGCCCAAATCCAATGGCTGAAGCACTGCTGTGCAATTGGGTGGGAGGAATTCAATGCAAACATTATCTAAATGTGGGCAGCACAGTTATCAATCAGGAGCTGAATCATCCTTTTCTTCTTCATATTGTGAGGTTTCTGAACTCTTTTGAGACCCCTACTCCATCAACCGCAGGAAACAAAAAAGGCAAAAAAAAAAAAGTACGAGGAAAGTTCAAAGAAAGAAAAAATTACAGTGTTTCTGTTTGGGGATCGTTGTGCACAACTGTGCTGCGGCCACAAAACTAACTGTGGATGATTCATTCAGGCATTTCAAGGTCTTTTGCGCACTTCATTGTAATGAAAGTATCTGCTGAATGTACTTCGTGGTAATGAGTTTTCTATAGACTCGTGTCATACAGGGAGTGCAGAATTATTAGGCAAGTTGTATTTTTGAGGATTAATTTTAATATGGAACAAACACAGTGCTATCAGTCAATCCAAAATGTTAATAAACCTGAAACCTGAATGTTTCACAACGGAAATGTGAGTGTGAACATCATCAGGGGAATACATATGTGCGCACAATTATTAGGCAACTATTAGTGTGCAGATTTATTATGCAACTAAAGGAAAAATGAAAATTTTCCCATCTCACTTGTTTATTTTCATCTGTTATAGTGAGAATAATAAACACCTCAAAATTTACAAATAAACATCTCTGACATTTCAAAAAAAATAAATCAATCAATCAATGACCAATATAGCCACCCTTCTTTCCAATAACAGTCATAAGCCTTTCCATTCATGTAGTCTGTCAGTTTCTTGATCTGTTGACGATCAGCTTTTTGTGGAGCAGTGACTACAGCCTCCCAGACACTCTTCAGAGAGGTGTATTGTTTTTCTGTCCCGTAAATCTAGCGTTTAAGAAGTGCCCACAAGTTCTCGATAGGATTTAGGTCAGATGAGGAAGGGGGGCCATGTCATTATTCCTTCATCTTTAAGGCCTTTACTGGCTGGCCACGCAGTGGAGAACTTCGATGCAAGTGATGGAGCATTGGCCTGCATAAAAATCATGGTCTTTTTCCTGTATCACTGTTTGAAGAAAATGTCTTCGAAAAACTGGCAGTAGGTTTGGGAGTTGATTTTGAGTTCATCTTCAATACAAAAAGGTCCAACTAGCTCATCTTTAAAAATACCAGCTCATACCAGTACCCCACCTCCACGTTGGAGTGGAGCTCTGTGCCCATTACTGATCCACAGGTCCATCCATCTGGTCCATCAAGAGTCACTCTCATCTCATCGGTCCATAAAACCTTTGAAAAAAATCTGTCTTCAGATATTTCTTGGCCCAGTTTTGACGTTTCAACTTATGTTTCTTGTTCAGTGGTGGTTGGGTTTCATCCCTCCTTACCTTGACCATGTCTTTGAGCACTGAACACCTTGTACTTCTGGGCACTCCAGGTAGGTTGCAGCTCTGGAATATGAAAGTACTGGAGGATAATGGGTTCCTGGTAGCTTCACGTTTGATTCTTCTCAAATCTTTGGCAGCTAATTTGCGTCTTTTGTTCTCAACACGTTTCTTGCGACCCTGTTGACTATTTGCAACAAAATGTTTGATGGTTCTGTGATCACACACCAATATCTTAGCAATTCCAAAAGTGCTGCATCCCTCTGAAAGACTTTTTACAATTTTTGACTTTTCAGAGTCAGTTAAATCTCTTTTTTGGCCCATTTTGCCTGAGGAAAACTAGCTGCCTAATAATTCTGCACACCTTGATATAGGGTGTTGATCTCCTTAGGCCACACCCTCCCTCATTACACAAATACACATCACCTGACGTGCTTAAATCCAATTAGCATTCAAGTTAATACAGCTTGGAGTTGGAATATACGCATTAAAAATGATGATATGGTCAAAATACTCACTTGCCTAATAATTGTGCACACAGTGTATGGGGAAGCTGTCGGGATCATAAAAATACTTCGTTGTAAAGATATTCATTGTAATGGAATTTTACCTGTATAGATGTGTTTAATCTTAGGAGTTTTGCATTTTTAATATGAGAAAAAAATTAATGAGCTGGATCAGAGTTTTTAGAGGAAAAACTAGCACTACTATATTTGCGTCTTATATATATTATTATTACAGATATTCTGTATTTTAGTACATCATTGTGAACGTATTGTAATATTATGTAAAATTGTCCGTAAAATATTTTTACATGAAATAATTAATTTATACTGGTCAATAAAACATGGCTTAAATTTAATATATATATGCAGTTATCTTTTCAAAAACATTTGTATTCTTAATTGTGTAACAATTTTTAGTATTTAAATACGCAATTAATTTTATGTATTGTTAAGGGAATTTTTGGCCATTTTGTTACATTACTAATACCAGAGATGTCATTATTTTTGATTTGATATACTTTATATTCCCTAAGAGGAAATTGTCTTTTTGTGTGACTTTTTGTTAAGGGCCTTGTTTAAGGGCCCAATACACTGGGATCCCTTCTAGCAATAACGGGACTTGCATCAGCAACCTTCCAGATTACCAGCGCAGATCCTTATCCTCAGGGCCACCACTCCTCCTTAACTATAAAAATGAATTCCATCAACTTTCCCACAAACTATAGAAATCTTTCTTTGGGAAAGTTGTGGAAAGGAGTAAATATAGATTCTTATTTCTATACTGAGATATTTTAGAACATAACAAAGTGGTAAATAGTTCAGTGAAAGTAGTCATTCATTTACATTAAGCACAGGGTCCTGCTGTGTAAATGTTAAATCAGTGTAACAAATTGGAATCCGGTACATAACAGATTTGGCTGAGTGGCTCAAGAAATATTTTGGAGAAATTACAATTTCTTGAAATCTTACTTCTAAGTGGAACATTGTTCATTTGTGGTTATTTCAAGTGACATATAAGTAGTGTTGTTAAGCACTATTTCACCAAAGCTTTATTCGCAATGAATATGCCCTATTTACCAGTTAATGTTGTTTACCAAATATATTCGCCAGCTCATCATGATGCTGTGCAGCTTCAGCATGAAGTCACTGAGCTATAATAGCCATGTGCAGAACTTTTATGTATGTATACTGTAAGCATATTCAATGTCACATTTTAAGTCACTCTCCAAGTATATAACACTGATCTCTTTGCTCTCTTACTTACCGTCACTCCTCATTGATAACTTCATATGCTAGTCGAATGCATGCATAATTACCTATGCGCCACAGCTAAGAGTCAAAACAAGCATCTCAGGAACCTTCTTTCTTCCTGAGTCAGGAAACACATTAGAGCCTGTAAAATAATAATCATTTAAAAAAAATACATGTTTCTATCTAAAAATGTTTCTATCTTCTTGATGGAAGAAAAAAGTGAGAGACATCTGCACAGAGAGATTGTAAATAAAAAAGATGTTCTAGCTGTGCTCAGAGCTTTAACTTCAAATATTGGAACAAGCCAGTCCCACACCACTGCTTTGTGGCATAGCCAGTGTGGGCCCCGAAGATAGGAACTCTGTGAATGCAATGATATACAGTGGGTACGGAAAGTATTCAGACCCCCTTCAATTTTTCACTCTTTGTTATATTGTAGGTATTTGCTAAAATCATTTAAATTAATTTTTTTCCTCATTAATTTACACACAGCACCCCATATTGACAGACAAAAAAAGAATTTTTGAAATTGTTGCAGATTTATTAAAAAAGAAAAACTGAAATATCACATGGTCCTAAGTATTCAGACCCTTTGCTCAGTATTTAGTAGAAGCACCCTTTTGAGCTAATACAGCCATGAGTCTTCTTGGGAAAGATGCAACAAGTTTTTCACACCTGGATTTGGGGATCCTTTGCCATTACTCCTTGCAGATCCTCTCCAGTCCTGTCAGGTTGGATGGTAAATGTTAGTGAACAGCCATTTTTAGGTCTCTCCAGAGATGCTCAATTGGGTTTAAGTCAGTGCTCTGGCTGGGCCATTCAAGAACAGTCACAGAGTTGTTGTGAAGCCACTCCTTCATTATTTTAGCTGTGTGCTTAGGGTCATTGTCTTGTTGGAAGGTAAACCTTCGGCCCAGTCTGTGGTCCTTAGCACTCTGGAGAAGGTTTTTATCCAGGATATCTCTATACTTGGCCGCATTCATCTTTCCCTCGATTGCAACCAGTCATCCTGTCCCTGCAGCTGAAACCCCCCCCACAGCATGATGCTGCCACTGCCATGCTTCACTGTGGGGACTGTATTGGACAAGTGATGAGCAGTGCCTGGTTGTCTTCACACATACCGCTTAGAATTAAGACCAAAAAGTTCTATCTTGGAGTTTGCTAAAAGACACCTGAAGGACTCTGAGATGGTGAGAAATAAGATTCTCTGGTCTGATGAAGAGTTTGTCTCACCAGGGGTGATGGACGGATTCGTGTTTATCGTCGAAGGAATGAGCGTTACACCGAGGCCTGTACCCTGGAGCGGGATCGATTTGGAGGTGGGGGGTCCGTCATGGTCTGGGGCGGTATATCACATCACCATCGGACTGAGCTTGTTGTCATTGCAGGCAATCTCAATGCCTTGCGGTACAGGGAAGACATCCTCCTCCCTCATGTGGTACCCTTTATGCATGGTCATCCGGACACGATCCTCCAGCAGGACAATGCCACCAGCCATACTGCTCTGTTCTGTGCGTGAGTTTCTGCATGACAGCAATGTCAGTGTTCTGCCATGGCCAGCGAAGAGCCCGGATCTCAATCCCATTGAGCACGTCTGGGACCTGTTGGATCGCAGGGTGAGGGATAGGGCCATTCCCCCCAGAAATGTCCAGGAACTTGCAGGTGCCTTGGTGGAAGAGTAGGGTAACATCCCACAGCAAGAACTGACAAATCTGGTCCAGTCCATGAGGAGGAGATGCACTGCAGTACTTCAAGCAGCTGGTGGCCACACCAGATACTGACTGGTACTTTTGATTTTGAGCCTCCCTTCATTCAGGAAGACATTGTGAAACATTTTTAGTTTATGTCTTATGGTGTTGACTCTTTTAGTGTTCATACAAATATTTACACATTAAGTTTACTGAAAGTAAAAACAGTTGAAAGTCAGAGGACGTTTCTTTTTTATATGAGTTATATATATATATATATATATATATATATATATATATATATATATATACACACACACTGTGAGTGGAAAAAAAACACGCCAAAATGTTTTTCATCACATCTTCAACAATAGTTGGCCAATTTTGATAAAATTTGGAACATTGTATAAACTTGTGTCAAAGCCTGGTCAAAGCAGTATAAGTATAAGATCTTACTTATTTATAAATTTGATTGCCATGGATACGTGCAAACGCCGACGATAAAGTTTGTAAACAAGTTTGACTCTTGCTAAATTTGCAGATAAAAATGGGTTTCAGTACAGAAGACCAAATTTTTATTAAGAATTTGGTTCTGCTAAAGGGTTACAGCAGTCGTCGACTGATAAAAGAGTTCCCACAGAAAGGTTGGAACAAAAACGGCCTCGATGTGCTGCTACGAAAGATTCTGTCGACCAGCACTGTGGACCGGCAACCAGGCAGTGGTCGACCACGCTCGGTGCGTACACTTGAAAACATTGAAGCTGTTAACGATCTTGTACTAAGCCAAGAAGACGCACCACAGACTCACAGAACAACTCGACAGATAGCTAGAGAAATCGGAATAAGCCAAAGAACTGTGGTTGAGATAATCCATAAAGACCTGAAGCTGAAGTGCTTGAAAAAGCGCTGTGCACAGCAGTTAACAACATCCAACAAGGAGTCGCGCTTGAAACGATGCAAGTAGCTGCTGGACAAGTTTTCAGAGCACAGGGTCGGCTTCATGTGGTTCACAGATGAAAATTTTTTTACGGTGGCACCACCTATCAATGCCCAGAATGATCGTCTGTATGTACCGTCAACAACAAAGAAGCGAGATACTGATGCCAAGCGCCTCCTGCAGACCCGCCCTACCTTCAGCCGCTCAGTTATGGTATCGGTAGCAGTCTCCAAACTTGGCTGCACAGAGCTTTTCTTCATTGAACGCGGAGTAAAAGTCAATGGTGCATACTACCGGGATGTCCTGCTGACACAGAACATGTTGCCAGCAATTAGACACATGTCAGGAGACTTCTTTGTCTTCCAGCAGGACAACGACCCAGCACACCGTGCACGGGACACTGTTGAGCTGCTACGTCGTGAAACTCCAGGTTTAATTGGACCAGACCTTTGGCCAGCAAACTCACCAGACCTCAATCCCGTCGACTATCGAATCTGGGGTTTGATGCAAGACCGCGTCTACCAGACTCCAATACGAGACATCGAGGACCTGAAGCAGCGCCTCATCTCTGTCTGGGCTAAACTGAAACAGAGTGTTGTTGACAAGGCAATTGATCAGTGGAGATCAAGGCTGAGGGCTTGTGTTCGTGCCAAGGGAAAGCACTTCGAACAACTTCTTTAATAAATCATAAAACACTTATTAAAATTACTGTTCCACATCTTGTTGATAACTTTGAATGAAAAGGTAATCTCATTTTATTTATGTCAAAACACGAAGACTTAAGTTCAATAAGCTAGTGCAGCGATGTTGTTTGTTTGATGTGAGTAATTAATACAACTGTTGTTGGAAAACATATTACATACACTTTGTATCAAACATTAAGTAAATCAGCCGACTATTGTTGAAGATGTGATGAAAAACAATTTGGTGTGTTTTTTTTCTACTCACAGTACATATATATATGTACTTATTGTTGGTTTGTATCCATTTTTGTATTTTGTTTGTGGTTATCATTCCATCAACATTTTTCTTGTTTGAGGCATGGTGGCGCAGTGGTTAACACTTCTGCCTCACAGTTCAGGTCACTTTTTTGGCCAGAACAATTGGTCCAGTATAGTTGGCAAACACCTTCCTTTTCCCTCAGGGACACTTAAGACTACTGAACTATTATAATCAACTCAAAGCTAATTCTCCCTCCTTCCCCATTGACTTTAATGCAATTCGCAGAGTTGGTTTGGTTCCTGAACATTTCCTTGATTTTGCAGAACTCAGTAGGTTTATGCACATCACTACTTGTAACAATACTGACGGTAGTTCTTTGTAAGTTGTTAGATTTGCACATCAAAATTATTTATATTTGACAAGGTAAATATTACAGTACTACTGTTGAAAAATATGAATCTTCACTCATTTTATATACAGTTGAAGCCATAAATGTACGTTGTACTTGACTAAAAACTGTCAAATTCAAAACTCCCACCTTCAAACACATCTCGTATTGAAAAACAATTCATGTGTTAAGTCAATTAGTGCATCTAAATAATATCATAGGAGTTTTTCTACAAAATAATAAATAGATTTATTTCAGCTTTTAATCACTATGCCAGATTTTCAGTGTCAAAAGTTTATAAACACCAAGTTAGTATTTGGAGTAGAATTAGCAAACACTTAGCCTAACCTGCCACACATTCCCTACAGTATTTTTGCATACTTTTGGCCCATTTGTCATGAAAGAACTAGTGTAATTAAGACTGGTTTGCGGGCCTCATTGCTGAGACAATTTTCTTCAGACTAATCCACAGATTTACCATGGGATTCATTCAGGTCAGGGATTTGTGTTGGCCACTCCAATACTATCACATTGTTGGCTTTAAGCCAGTTCATTACCACTTTGGAAGTAAGTTTTGGATCATTGCCCTGTTGGAAGACCCATTTGTGACCAAGGTTTAGCTTTCTGGCAGATGCCTTGAGTTGTAGCTTCAGAATTTCCAGATAATGCTCCTTCATAATGCCACCTATTTTATGAAGTGCACTAGCCTTTTCCCAGCAAAGCACCCCTATAACACAATTCTGCCTCCACTGTGCTTCATAGTGTTCTTTGAATTTAAGGCATCAACCTTCAATCTCCATACATAACACTGACCATTATGGCCAGACAGTTCAGATTTTATTTCATGTGATGTTTTGGTCTTGTTGAGCAACTGCAAACATTTTTATATTGATATAGAATTAATGTTTCCTTCCTTGGTCGGCAAACTATCAGGTCATGGTGTTGCCTTCATCTCCTTCACCACTTCCTTAGTTGTTATTTTGAGGTTCTGTTGAACTTTTTGAAACAAACCTTGTTCCTCTCTAGAAATCAATTTGTGTGTCCTTCCTGAATGTATTGTCCCAAGTTTTTCATATTGTACAATTTATTTTATAATTGCTTGTGGCACCTTAAACCTTTTGGAGATGACTCCTGAGGAGGAACCCAACTTGTGAGGATCCATAATTTTACTTGTAAGGTTTTGATCTCTGTATACAGCTAGAGGTGTGCCAGATAAACATTGATTATGACAACTGACAATGCAGAAGCTGTTAAAAGCAATTATTCACAGATTATCCCATGCTATTTAAACAAAATAGTCAATTTGGTTTATGTAAAGTTTTGATCAACTGAATATCAGATATAGTGATTAAAAGCTGAACTAAATCTATCTTTTAATTATTATTTTGGAGAAAAACTTGTATGGAAAATAAGTAGATACACTAAATGACTCAACACATGAATTGCTTGGTAACATGATATGTGTGAAATTGGGGAATTTTTGGTTTGAAATGTTTTAGCCAAATATTTTGTTGTGGAAATTTTTTTTGGACAAATTTCCTGAAACATTAAATCCCCTTTAATCAAATGCACAAATTTCTTTTTTCAGTATATTGCAGTTATATTTTACACCTCTGTCACTACTGTTTCTCTATTCAGACACTTGCCAACATTTAGAGACATACAGTTTACAGTTGCTTCTGAGACTCTGGTATACTACTAAGACATCAACTAGGTATGACTATATGGCAGCTTCTTTCTTGCACCCTTGATTGACCTACCTGTCAGTGGCACAAATAGAGCTAAACATGTAAGTAGGAATATAGTCTTAATAAGTTTTAATCTATAAACATTCTAGTTAGTGCTATAAACCAAAAGTCAAATATAGATGTGGCTTTTAAAATCATTCAGCCTAGATCATCAAACTCTTTCTGGTAACTTCTCTCTGTATTCAGATTGTTACCTCATCTCTGGTCAGCTCTCTCTGTGTTTGTCTCCAGCTGAACATCTGACTTTAGGTTTAGGTAGACTTTATTACCCAATAGGGAAATTTGTTTGTAAGAAATCTGTTGAAACTTTATATTGGCATGTTAATTGAGGATTATAAAATGACTGTCCCTTCCTCCAGACTTTCTTATTGACTGGAAGAGCTCATGTGTCTAAAGTCTCCTGGAGCTCATATAAATAAAATTTCAACGAAACTGTTTCTTTATTTTAACTAATACAAAGTAAAACCTATTCTTAAAAGACATCATAAACACACAATAATAATATTAGATATTACAAATGCACAATAGCAAAGCAAACATTAACAAACAACATTTACAAAACACAAGTACTTTTATGAGGTTCTTAACTTGATGTCTCCTTTGCACCTTTTAATCTGTGAATATTTTTTAATCCCCATTTCTCTAAGGTGTATGTAAACATATGGCTATATATACATATCAAAAGAAAACTAAGGAATGAGACTGGAGGCAACAAACGAGTGTTGTCAATTTGGCATTTAATAGCTTCTTGATCCTTTTGGGTAGCAGTTAGTACAACACCTCTGCACAGTATGTGTACACACACAAACAATCGTGTCAATCGATTCACTGTTGATTCCTTTTTTTTTTTCCTTCACCTTCTGTTTTTCATGCAGAACAACACATTGTGTACATCCCAGTCAAATGCAAACAGCCCAAGATTGGAAAAGTTTCTTTGTACTGCTTATATTGTTTAACTTTCCCGGAAATGTTTCTTCATCAGTAAAGAAATTTAGAATTTTAAGAACCTTGTGTTACACTTCCTCTTGTGGAAGGAATTGCATGAAGTATATAGTGGTAAAGTTTCAGGTTTTTGTTTGAGCTCACTAAAAGAACACTGTTGAAACTAAAGCTTACTTTCAGTCTTGCTAAATGAATCATAGGGCAAAAAGTACCACTAATGCAAGCTTAATCTACTATAAATTACAAAGCTGTAGTCCTTTCCAAAATCCTCTATTTAATAGATTTTGAAATGTGTTACATTGATAAATTAATTAAATGTAGTTGTCCTAATAGTTGATTTTTCTTCTTCTTCTTTACTACATAAATAGCTGCTCCGCAGGTAAATCCCAAAGAGGATTCAAATCAGGATTCTGGAAGAAATTTCATTGCCTCAGTCCCAAGAAATGCATCAGAAACTACTGATGGAACCAAAATCTATGGTGCAGTACCAGGGCTTAATTCAGGAATTAATCCAGGACTTCCTGCTCCTAGCCTTCATGTGTCCTTACAATCACAGATAAGTGTTCATGGTAAGATATGGCTTTTGGATAAGGAAGTCAATACTATATTAATTTTAAGCATCTCTCTCGAATACAAAATAGATAAAGGTTTTGATAAAGACACTCATCATGGCAATTTCTACTTTATAAATGTGACTGCATGAATGTGTTTTAGCTATACTTTCCATTTGCACTAAATAAATGAAAAAGTTTGTCTTTTGAGCTGTTGTGTTTGGTTTGTTAAATGAAAAAGGTAATAAGAGGTCCTGAGTCACCTGTTTGCAATAAACATCACAGAAGCTAAACATTGTAAAGCTCAACTTTCACCATTGCCTGCACACTGACAATATAAATACCATCTTACTTCAGATCTTTCATTTTTGGTCTTTTCATTAGCTATTCTAATTTCCCTCTTTAAGATATTCTGATTGCTTCACATCTCTTTCCATTGCCTTGATTCATTTTGTTTCCTGATCTGTTGTTTCTCCCCATTATCTCTCTGACATTCTAAATTACTGTTGCCATTGTAACAAGTGTGGCAACCATCACATTTTTTCAGTTCTTGTTTTGTAGCACTCCAACCAGATGCCATTTTTTCCCACTTTGGTTTCTTTTTTGCTGTAGTTTAACTGTGAAATATTAAATTAGTAAATGACATCTGTTATTTAGATACAGCAGTTGTGCTTGGGGTGTGTGTGTGTTTGTGTGTGTCATGCGGTTGGTTGGCACCCTGCCCAGGATTGGTTCCTGCCTTGTGCCCTGTGTTGGCTGGGATTGGCTCCAGCAGACCCCCGTGACCCTGTATTCGGATTCAGCGGGTTGAAAAAATGAATAGATGGATGGATGGTGTTGCATCTGTTTGTTGTTGGAAATGTATAAAGTTTATGTGGGCAATATGACAGAACTTGTGTCATTCTGAATGAGAATAGAAGGTCTGGTTCATAGTAGAGTGTGTGTAATTGTACAGGTGGCCATTGCCTTTGTGTTCTATTTCTGCCATTAATACCTTTTCAAATTTTAAAAGACTTTTATTTGTCTCTTTTTTTGGTTGAACTTCATTGCAATAATTTTAGACTAACAGGGGTTAAAATACTCTTAAAATTCCACCATTTATGATTTTTATAGCCGACAATAGATCCTTATGATTCACATTCAGCAGCTAATTTTTTATGTTGTATCAAAACTATAAAATAAAGGTTTTGTTTTTCACTGAAATGTTTTCACATGGTTATTTTTCAGTGGGCCCTTTGATGAATATGTTAATTCTTTTCTGCTTGTCTGACAGCCAGTGTGGCATAGCCTGCCTTTGTATACTTACCAGCTGAAATATGTGATGTTGCCAAGGTGTTGTGAAGACTAGAGCATTTCCATGATATCGTTTTCGTGATAAATGCCTAAATTAGATAAAAGGTTCAAAATAATATCCCAAGTGTCCCTGTGAACAATTTTGGTTCAGTTTTCAGAAAGTGGAAGCTACTTCAAACCATTCAGACACTGTTGAAAAAGTTGTTCCTTAAATCTGTCAGTGCAAACCAGGAGACATTTAAGAGAAGCCATAGTAAGACCAATGGTCACTTTAAAGGAACTATCACATTGATTTACTGAGGCTGGAGTAAAAGTGCACCAGTCAATCATGTGAAAAGCTCTACTTAAAGGATAAGTTCAGTATTTTTCAAGGTAAAGCTATATTTCTTCACAATTATGGTATATATTAATTTGCCAATTGAAATTGTGTTCTAAAGTGAACAGTTTTTTATAAAGCTTAAAAATGCCTTGTTTGTTCTTGTAGTTTACAATAGTGCTTTATGGTACTTGGGTCTATAGGTGATACTGAAAGCTTATTGATTAATGAGCCATGTCTTGAGATTACACGCATAATTGCAAAACAATGAAAGAAAAAAAGCAAACCATTGTTGAGAGATTCAGCCATTTTAAAAGGAGACCAGCAGTGCACTTAACTACCCTGTTCAACTTAATCCAACATTGTGGTACCCTTCAGGACCAGCAGAGAGTGGATTCATCTTGGAAAGTCATTGCCACACATCTGTTATTGACAATTGGTGTATTGATGCCCACCTGTGAATTGGTTTCTAGCTCCGTAGATAACTAGACAATAATAAATGAAAAAACCTACACAACTGTTTATATTACTTCAGTATATGGAAACCTTTATTACCTCGCAAAAATAATGCATGCTGCCTCTGGATTGATAAAGCACTCATTTGTTTCAGTGAAAGAGAATATTCAGGAGGTTTGTAGCCAGGGCTTAAAGTGGGGCATTTTTCTGTCTCAGTGGTAAAATACCTGCTATAAATGATTGCTACACCTCACACTCTGACAGCAAACACTCTCTCCTCCCTAGCTACCCACCAGCTCAGGCCTAATCTAGACGTACCCAGGTATTTTTTTAAACATAGCTTTTTGGCCTTTTGTCCACATGCAAACTGCATTTTAGGTCCCTGAAAATTGACCTTTTCATTAACTCCTTCAAGGGTGAAGATGTTTACAAACTCCATCTTCCCTGTTTACGCTAACCTTTACAAGTACCATAAATTTACACTGGCTGTTACAGACTCAAATTAACTGTATATTTAATGAGCTGCTTTGCCCACACATCAAAAGAAAGACAACTGTGATGAGATTGCCTTTCAGTGTTGTCAAAAATGTTGCCTGCACACTCTACTATTTAGCAGACAAGGAGAGATTACACAACTGTCTTTGGGTTCTCAAGACTGGTGGTTTCTAAAATAGTGTAGGAAACTGTATGAAGAAATTGCAGTCTGCTTGGGCCCTATGTATATACAATTACCAGTCACTCCGATCTGGGTTTTCCTTAGTTTTACATATTTTATATTCGAGTGTGATACTGAGGAATAACTCCACTTCACTAGTGATCAGTGCACACATACGATTCCCTGTTACCTTGAAGCGCTATTGTTGTTAGCCTTTTTGAACCCGTTAATAAATTGGTTTTCAGGCTTCTGATTGGCCAAAATGGATTGGCCAAAATGGCATTATGGCCGTATCGTCGCCTGTTGTTTTGGCATGCTCTTGACAATAGAATTTTGTGCCTTCATGTGGATGGAGATTTAAAAAAAAAATGTGTGTCTCGACAGGATTGTTTTCTATTTCAAAAAGTACTTAGGTATCTGTGGATTACATATCAGTCTTCGATACAAAAAACATCTTAACAGCACACTCAAAATTGAGAGCGAGAAATCAATACACCTCAATTAATTTGTGTAAGAATTGACATGCAGCTTACAAAGAAATAGAGTGCCAGCAATTATTTGATTCTGTGTCAAGCACAGCATATATCATGTAATGAACTGACAAGAACTGAACAGATGTTTTAGGCATCCACCCTGTTTATCCAGGTTAGGATCCTGGTGTAGCAGGACCCTAGCCCAGCAATCATCAGACAGACACAGGGTAGAAACAATCCTTGGACAAGTAGTATCCATCAAAGGGCAAACACACACACACACACACACTATATTGTAGCGGTCAGAAGCCGCTAAGGTTCACACCGTCGTGGAAGACGGTGATTTATTTATTTTATATGAGGATTACCAGGGACAACCCCAGCCTTGGCACGACCCACACACACACACACACTACAGAGACAAAGAAAACGCACTGGGAACTTAAACGATAAAAAAGTATAATGAAATTAAATTAACTAAATGAAAACAATAATACCACCCCTGATCCCTTAGGCGATATTACAATTAACAGATAAACACGACAAACACGCAGTAAGGTCCATGTATGAAATAATAGCGGTGAAATTATGTCCAGTGATTTGAATGAAGCGAGGGAAATGGAAAAACACAGTCCTACCGGTAGTTGCTGAAGTAAGTTGACAGATGAATGGTTCAGAAGCGCTCCTTCTTCCGTGAAAGCCAAATAATCCAGACAACGTCCTCAGTAACAGTAAACAGGTAGACAAATGATAACCAGACCCCAACAAACAATACAATCCAGGACACGATGATATATGGCAGACAACGACAGGCAGTTCAACAGTTATAACAAGCACCAAACAAACAAGAACAAAACTTTATTTCTCTCTTCGTCCCCTGCCTTCCTTTTAAACCCCTTAATGGTAGCACTGCTACAATATGGCCCATTTAACAATGTCAAATTTAGTAAATTCAGTACAGTTGTTTTAACATAGGCACAGTAGACTGGTATTCCTGCCTCACGCTAGATTCTATATGGAGTCTGCATGTTCTTCCTGTGTATTTACGGATTGATTGGCATCAGTGTCAATGAATTTACAAATTCAAAAACATTGTCAGTTTTTTTATAACCATATCAACAAGAGTGACTCATCATGCATTAAAAAATTGGTAACTGGTTTTGTGGTGCTATAATCTGCTGTATATCTTTGTTTTGATTGTTTATGCACAAGACACCATGGAAAAGGTGGCCTTGCATTTTCAAAAATCTGAGGCCTTTATTGATATGATATAGTGTAATTAGTTCAGATGTGATGAGTAAAAGTACAGTAACTGTCATATGTGCTTTTTTCAATATGCTCCCACTCACTGTGCATATATGGCTATATCCATAATGTAAAATAACACAGAATGTAAAGGATTTTTGGGGACTTGCTGTTTGTTTGAAATAACTCCATTCGTGCAAGCAGACAAACAAACAAGATAAATTTTTGAAAGACGCATGCAAAGGAGAATTAAAACCTATGTTAAACACAAAATTAGACTAGTTTAACACTAGAATCGCTGAAGCCTACGAAAACACTCATAATCCCGCCCCACCTTAAATTCCTTCGCATCTCCTCATCAGCGTCTTTTGTTTTGTAAAATGTCTATCAGCACAAGTAGCAAGAAGCCTACATCCCATCCCCCCAAGTTGACAGAGCTCACCTTGGGCAAAAAGTTCTCCCAGCACACACACATTCATACATGAAGACCTCACTATTTGAAAACGCTATGCCATTTGAACATGAGTTGTCTTTTGAATAATATTTTTTTTCCCATCAGCATGACACTGCCAAATCTAAACACGAATTGCTCACGTACTAAAGTGGCTATAGCTGCAGTTGGGATTCCCATTGTACTTTATGCTGTCAAGCAGAGTTGCACTGCAGTGCAGCAGTCTATTAGCCAGCAAACGTGCTGTGAAGAAGCTGTCTGTTTTTACAGTCCTGCATTTGTCCAGTCTGATAGTGGTCATGGGACATCATATCTTTGATTGCTGGTACAACAAATAGTTCTGAGCAGAATCAACCACAGTACCAACTGTGGTCATCGCTGTTCTTGTGGAAAGAATGGAGATAAATACCTCAACTCAGAGAGGGAGAGGCAAGTTCATTGTACTTAGAGAATAAAACTGAATAATAAAAAAGCTCTAACTTTTACAAGTGGCCAACATTTACACCGGGTGTTACAGACTCAAATCAAATGTATGCTTTTATTATGATATAGCAATAATAATAGCAGCTCACTACTCAAAACGCACAGTGCCTGGTCTCGAACCAGCAACCCTTTCGTTTACAAGGCAGCAGCTCATACCTTTACACCATCCAGGAATATGTGTTAGCTTTCTGTCGATTGATATTTGAGCTTGGGTTTGTAACTCATTGATAGCAAAATGTAAATTGAATGATTTTCGAATAAAAGTGCATGTGTTTATTTGACATTTGGGCTAAAGTCTTCACACATTATACCACACGTCATTATTAGAAAATGTTTCTGCTTTAGGTATGTTTGCCTTCTTTGTAGATCTTTGTAGACCCGGAACATACATGAAATGCATATATTCGAAATAACGATGTACAGTATTATTTACCCTATGTAACTCCAGGCATATAACATGCAGATAAGGAGCCTTGGCTTGAGCTGGGAAAACCTTTTGCCTAAGTTGAGAACTGTCAATGGGGTGGGGGTGTGTGTACTTACAGCAGACTGTTTGCTGCTTGTACTGATTATTATTTTATTTTATTATTGTACACATTTACAAAACAAAAGATGCTGACGAAAAGGTGCGAAGGAATTTAAGGTGGGTCGGAATTTCATAGTCTTCAGGGAGTCAAGTGTTAAATTAGAACAAGATTCTCAACAAGAGTGCCCACAGTTACCAGTACTTTTTACGCTAGTCATTGAGTCATTGGCTTTTCTTCCTTGGAAGAAACCAAAAATAAAGAGGATTAAAAGAGAAGAATTTAAACAGAAAATATCACTATATGCCACCCACATTCATTTCTGCCATTAGCCATTAGATAATTTCATAAGATTTCTATTTTCAGAATAAAAATGTGCTTTTTCCAGTGAATTCTGTTAGTATATCCTATTGGATTGGATAGCTGTTAATTCATAATATCTAGTGGTTAAATATTTGGGGATAACCAAGTAAATATAAAGATCTTTTCCAATACAAGTTTGAAAGTACAGTGGAACCTCCGTTCACGACCATAATTCGTTCCAAAACTCTGGTCGTAAACCGATTTAGTCATGAACCGAAGCAGTTTCCCCCATAGGATTGTATGTAAATACAATTAATCCATTCCAGACCATACGAACTGTATGTAAATATTTTTTTTTAAAGATTTCTAAGCACAAATATAGTTAATTACACCATAGAATGCACATTGTAATAGTAAACTAAATGTAAAAACATTGAATAACACTGAGAAAACCTTGAACAACAGAGAAAACTAACATTGCAAGAGTTGGCGCTATAGCCTTACAACCCGATCGCTGTAAACACTTTTTTTTTTTTTTTTTTATGAGTTTTAAGCACAGGGGAAAAAAGGAACATTTGAAAAATCTGTAATTTAATAAACCACCAAGAAAAGTAACATTGCAAAAAATCACGCTACGAACCACTCCCTGTAAACACTTTTTTTTTAATGAGTTTTAAGCAAAGGGAAAAAAATGAACATTTGAAAAAAAGAAAAAAGTAACATTGCAACAATTCACATTATAAACCGAAAAATGAACATTTGAAAAATCCGTAATACAAAAACTAACCATAAACCACCAAGAAAACTAACCTTGCATGAGTCGAGTTCTAGCACGAAGTGAGGAGGAACTGGGTGGAGAGGAGGTTACAATTTTGAGGGAGAGTCTGGCGCTGCAATGGAGGGATGTTTTCCTTCAGGTGTTTTCTCTGTTGTGATTTCTTGGGTTTCTGTTATTTTTTTAGCTGTTTAGCTGGTGGATCAGACTTGGAGGGTATGCCGGTGCATTGTTCATTAGAAGAAGGCGTTTTGTAGGCAGGTTATTCTCTTCGAGGTATTGCTTCACGGTGGGAGCGAAAGCCTCGTGCAGCCATTCCAAAAACAAGGTCCTTGTGACCCAACTCTTCGTGTTTGCACTCCACATCATGGGCAGTCTGGCTTTGTTTACATTGTGCTGCTTGAAAGCACAAGGGTTCTCAAATTGGTAAGCGAGTAGCAGCTTGATTTTTATGTCGCCACTAGCGTTAGCACACAGCAAAACGGTTAACCTGTCCTTCATTGGTTTATGGCCCGGCATGCCCTTCTCTTCCTGGGTAATGTAGGTCCTCTTCGGCATCCTCTTCCAGAACAACCAGTCTCGTCGCAGTTGAAGACTTGTTGCGGGATGTAGCCTTCTTCCTCCACTAATTTTGTGAAATGTTTCACGAATTCTTTCGTAGCTTCAGCATCAGAACTAGCAGCCTCTCCATGCCTTACCACACTATGAATGCCACTTCTCTTGCAAAACTTTTCAAACCATACTCTACTGGCTTTAAATTCCTCACTTTCGCCACTTGTAGAAGGACAGTCTTGCAGCAAATCGCCATGAATATTCCTGGCTTTCTCGCATAACATCGCCTCGCTTACGCTATCCCCTGCAAGTTGCTTCTCGTTCAGCCACACTAGCAACAGATTTTCCGCCTCTTCCAGCACTTAAGGCCTCTGCCTGGTTAACGCTGTAACTCCTTTTGCAACATCAGCTGCTTTAATAGATTCTTTCTGCTTTAGAATAGTCGAAATCGTAGATTTTGACTTCTTGTACTCGGTGGCAAGATCAGTAACACGAACGCCACACTCATACTTTTCAATAATTTCTTTCTTTACTTTGATTTCAATTTTCTTCAAAGCCTTCTTCTCAGCACTCTTCACTTGCTTAGAAGCCATGGTTAACTGCAAAAGCACAAGAAATACTGAAGAGCACAAAGAGTTCACTGGTAAAGCATGCACGTCTGACTGAGAACAGTGAACAGGGAGAGGCTGAACACGTGCTTAAATACAGTAATCGGCGCGTACGAACCGGAAGGGAAATGGAATAGAGCACAAAGAGTTCACAGCGAAAGCATGCAAGCACGCCCGTCTGACCGAGAACAATGCAACATGTGCGTAAATCATCATTTGTTCTAAATCTTTCTTATATACCCTGCTTTGCACTCCATTCAATGCTAACTATCATCCATTTACCAGCAATCCAGTCATACACCTTAAAACATGGATCCAATGCAGGATACATTTCAGGGTAGAAAAACTGTTTTTTTCTCCCATACTTGTTTATCACTTACCTCCACCTTCTCAAATAAGCTGAGTGTTTAACTTGTGGACAACACTAGGGATTAAGACAGCTTGAGGTCTTTATATAAACAACACATTTGCATTTTATGAGCAGTTGTACTCCAAATGTAACTTTCCAGCTACACGATTTTCCCATATTTAAATTAGAAATTTTGTTTCAAGAAACCTTACTAAACTTACAGATCTCACACTCATATCAATCCCATGCCTAGTGAGCTAGTAATTACATTTCAACAATATATAAAAAATATTTCAAAGAATTTACCATCCAAAGATCTTAGGGGACCTTTTAAGCAGGTCTCAGAAGCAGAGTGGAAATTAGCCTAACATACAATACACTGTACTTCTTTATGTGCCAAGCATTCCATAATTCAACTAAATGTACAAAACTTTTTTTTTAAAAAACATGGCAAGAATTTATTAACATTATTTTAGAATAAGCATGCTAAGCCTGTGATCGAATCTAATGTAATTCATATTTAATCATATTTGAAAACGTTTTTTTTTTGCTTTTGTCCACGACTCCCTTTGTTTTGTTTTTCCTTTTTTCTACTTTGTGTTCATTTTGAATTAAATGGTCATATTTATGAAGTTATTTGTTTGACTGAGTAGCTTCCCATTGAATTTGTAATGATGTGGTTTTTCAAAATAAAATTAAAAGGTAAAAAAAATTTCTTTGTTAAATTTTGAAAATCTTTTTTTCTTTAATCAGTGTTTTTTTTTTTGCAGAGTAGCTTTGAAAATTCAAAAGATTGTATAGCATGCTTCAAGGTATCTCAGTGTGTAGAAGGGCGAAATGATGATAGAGGACAAAAAAGCAAGCTGATTGGGATGCCAAATGGGCATAAAAACCCAGATGAATTCCAAAAAAATGAACATAAAAAGAACAAAACTTGAGGTGCATTTTTGTCGATAATAAGTCCTTTCAATCAGATGTTTTAAAGATATGTAATTTCTGGCTAATTTCTTAGAACAGAAGCCTCGTCAACATTAAATGAGATGCAGTCCTCCAAGAGTGGTCTCATTTTAAATGCTCAGCCCATAAAAGGCGAGGTGGAGCTTCTTTTGTCTCTGCCCCCTTAAGGGGTGGTTTCTCAAGGCTGTGAGGGAAGAAGGGGGCTAGACTGTTAACCGCAGTGCCCCCTTTCATTCCAGGGTGGTATTTCTTATTTTAGGCAAACCTGGAAGATGACCCTCTGGCGCACATGCGTAACAAGTGAAAATTGTTAAACATTCCTGACTAAGTTCCGTTAAGATAGAGACTGTCAAATTTAAATAAATCCAGCCACATTGTTTCATATGTACAGACAGACATAACAATAGGTGCTTTCATGTTTTATGCGACTGTACCCCAAAAAAGTGCTTTGCAGTTGTTTATTAATATAATATAAAAAAATCAATTTTATTTTTCATTTCAGTTGTTGCACCAGTTCATTCTTTTGTCATTACAAAATAAAGCACCTGAAATACATATTTATTGAAATGTGTTCAACATTTGAAATCTGTGACAAACTGAACCACTTTATATATTCATTGTTTGCATTCTTTATCTAATGTTAAATGTTGTAACAATTACATTTTCATGTGGTTTTGATTATTTTGTAATATTTATTTATTATTTATTATAATATTGTGTTTGGTGGTAACCTTGTTCACTGAATATTTTCCTGGAAATTCACGATGCAAACGGTCATTTTTGTCCAAGTTCCCCCTGATGTTTTCTGAGGCCAGCATGACATTACAGAGCTTTAGCAGCAATGCAAAGAACTTTCATGCATGATTACTGTCACTACCTGATCTGCTTCACACATGCATGATGTCAGGACACTATCCAGCCAGATCTGTAACCACATGTGTTTTAAAAAACAAAAAAACTTGTCATTTTCGTTTAAGGGTTACATTAACTTAGCCGATCTTAATTAGAATATTATGAGTACTGCTACCAGATATATAACATTGATCCCTGTGAATGCACAATTAGCTGTGTGCTGCCTTTAGAAGTCAAAAAAAACCTTAAGTGAGCCCCTGTGAAATAATAATGTAAGATTTACTGTGTGAACCACTAGTGGACGTATAACTCCCCAAGCCACATACACAACAGACAATGAGCCCAGTCTTGCCACACAGCATTCATTTATATTAAGTGAGAAAGCGCTTTTCCTTTGCTCCCCATTACATAGCACAGTACAGTACAAAGCACCAATACACTGTTGCTTTCTTCCTTCTCCTTGCCATCACTCCTGCTCCAGCAAGCTTGGTCCACTTCCTAAAGTTGTGGCAGCTGGCCCCTTTTATAGAGCACCTGGAAGTGTGCCAGGTGTTCTCCAATCTCCTTCCAGCTATTCTCCATGCTCCCCAGCACGGTTGAGCTTCCAAGCTTCAAACCCGTGGCACTGTAGCACGCCAGGGGGGCTGCCCTCTGTTGTCCCCAGGGGAGGTATTGCCCCGTGCAAGCCCCTTTCCTTTGGTCCATCTGTTATGGTGGCGTCCCAGCCGGGTAAGAAGTTTGGATCCCTGTGAGCGCGATGAGATAGATATAAAATGTGAGTGTGTGTGTGTATATATATATATATTAACAAAATAATAAAAGCGCGAGGCAGCTAGCTTCTCAGCGGCGTAGTACTGCCTTAAAATTTTTATTAAGAAGAAAATTAAACCTTTTTAAACTGAGGGAAAATATACCAATAATTATTTGTTAAGGATCTCTTTGTATACCACATTGTCAGTTCGGCCCTTCGTTTGTAATATGACCAAGCTGTACGCTGAGCTTACTCTTGATCATGCAACGTACAGTTGGCCATGTGAAAAGTAATCTTGTCTCAAATCTCACAGCTTGGATTGCTGCTGTCATAATTGATTTGAGTTTCATGGTTTGTTTCAATTAAATTAGTATTTGCAGGACTTGTGTTGAAGTGACATTCAGCATCTGTCAAGCGTTGTAAGCATACAACCGGTTTCATCGATAACTTCACATCCAGCTTTTTGAGAGTTGAAACATTCATAAACATCAAAGTGTCCACTACTGAAATCGTCACCTGTGAATCTAAGATGTTTAAGAGGCATTGGCGGTTGTCGAAAGGTGTAAAATATTTGGCCATTTTGGTACACTTGAAAGCGACAACTGAACAATTCAGCAGCAGCCATCAACTCATATGCAGAACCATAGGTGATGGGCTTAAGCATTTCACTCTTATAGTGCTCCTGTATAGTATAATTATCTCCTGTACCGTCATCAGTCCACACCTTGAACCTGTCCCAGTCATTTAATACATAAGACACAATGTTCCTCCGGATATCAAGAGTGAGCCTGATATGGCCGTGCAATATGTAACACAGAGAATGGAAAAGGCAGGTGCCATCTCTGGGCACGGAAACCACTCGGTAAGTGACAGTTCTTTGATCGATGGTGATCACCTCGATAGACATGTTAATGGGTACCTGAACAATGTAAAGTAAGTCTAAAATACCTACACAATAAATATAATCGTAATAAACGAACAATAAAACAGCGGAGAAGCCGTGGATTAAATAAAAACACAGCAGTTATCAGCATAGAGACGTGAATCCCATGGCGAAGCAAGGAAGGGAATGTAGAGATCGGAGCAACGGATGGCCTTATATAGGCAGGCAGCCAACAACGCGGGAGGCGTTGGGATGGGACCCAACGCCGCCTCACACGGTGACCGAGCTGCAGGCTATGGACGTGTATATATATATATATATATATATATATATATATATATATCTCTATACTAATAAAAGGCAAAGCCCTCACTCACTCACTCACTCACTGACTCATCACTAATTCTCCAACTTCCCGTGTGGGTGGAAGGCTGAAATTTGGCAGGTTGATTCCTTACAGCTTCCTTACAAAAGTTGGACAGGTTTTATATCGAAATTCCACGCGTAATGGTCATAACTGGAAGCAGTTTTTCTCCATTTACTGTAATGGAGATGAGCTTCAACGCCGTGGGGAGTTTCGTGTGACATCATCACGCCTCCCACGTAATCACGCAGTACATAGAAAACCAGGAAGACCTCAAAAAGCGCTCAAGAAAACATGCATTATATAATTGAGAAGGCAGCTAAACAATAAGAAGCGAGTTCTGCTACTTGAAACAAAGCACGATGTAAACCTACACTTTAAATTAAGTTCATAGACAGGCTGCCGCTGGCGTTTGTAATTTAGTGCCTGCCCATATAAGGCCATCCGTCAGCGGCAATCCAATAGCAAACTGCCACTAAATATTCACGGGTGAAGGACTGTGCTTATGGAGAGGAAGATGAGATGGTCAGGGTGGTGTTTGACACAAACTCAGCGAAACTGCCAGAGAAAGTTTTAAGTGCCAGGACTAAGGTAACATTAAATAAAGCTATGGACATAGCACGAGATGGCACCAGCACAGCTGGGAACCTTCGATGCAAGTACACCGAGTGGCTCACGTGAACTGATGCAGTGCACAGATAAAAGCAACAGTTCCAAAGAGCTGAACAAAACCGAATTACACAATTGAAAAGGCAGCAAAAATATGAAGCGCCTGATAAGCATATTCATAAATGCAGCTACTGTGGAAACAAAGCACACGGTGGAAAAAGTCAATGTCCCGCTAAAGGAAGACAGCGTAAAAAAAAAACCCGTGCATGCAGTTTGTCACATCACAGATAAAAAGGAAGACGAGCTGTTTATTGATGCAGTAAGGAACTAATCGATGAATGAAACCTCTTATCTTTACAACGATTGACAAACACGGAATGTAACTTGAACACATCGCACAAATACGAGCCTGATTGAAAGAAATAATGATAATCAAATCCTTGATGACAGCAACATTCAATAACACTCACAAAACAATTACTGTATATTGACAATCATGTTACGTTATTTTTAAAATGTTCCCTTTTCTTTTTCATAACTTCTACTTCTCCACTGCGATACACGGTATATATATAAATGTATATCTATAGCCCGATCTACAATATATACTTTAGCATAGACAAGCGGTGGCGCAATTGTAGAGTCTTAAGCCTCTAACACCGACATTCGAGGTTCGATTCGAGAGGGATGTACTGACTATGTACGCGCTACCGATTCATTTTACCTTCCCATCTCCTTGGTTTGGGACGTATGAAAAATATTAGGTTAACGCAGAATCATGTTACGTTATTTTTAAAATTTTCCCTTTCTTAGCACAAGCACAGTTGAGAAGCTTGATGCATGTACTCCATAACGCGTTAAAAATAACGCATTTAATCACACTTTCAATTCCAAGCAAACGGGAACTTTTGTCAATGCATGATTTCCTGGTACATCCATTACACTGATGCACACATCACAGCTACAAAAATGTTAGAGTCGGAATAAAGCGCGTTCCTACGACTGATCATTTCGACTACCCGAGAAGCCTTGATAAAAGCATGGTTTTGTGCACACTGAAAAGCAAGCAAAATTAGATGCATTACAGAAAGCGGACTTTGTGGCTCTTACTGGGGATCATTGGACTTCCGTGACCGTTAGTAATTCTAAATACATCTAATTACAAAATGTTCAATGATCACACTGTTTTAGCCTAATGTACAAAATAATTTTGGCTAATGTTACTCAGAGTTTAAAGAGTAAGCTGGTCAAATTACCTTTTATGTTTCTGACTTATTTTTTAAGAAGAAAAACTGCACTTTATGGTGAAATTTTGGTTATTATTATTTAAAGACAATACTATTCTGAAAATGTACTTAAAGTACTTAAACTACCACTTTATTTTTAAGTCTGCCCAATTTTAACCAGGGATGATATTTTTGTTTCTGTTTTGAATTCAAATGCAGTTTAAAAGCTTTTTTCAGAAATTAAAACAGCTTCAGTTTACAATATTCATGTCCATGTCTATTATTTGATTCTGTAAGCCCACTAAAACCGTTTTAAAAAAAAAAAACATTTGCGATTTGGGGCAAATTTACGTGTCGATTACATACGATTAATCAAGATTAATTCTTACACAGCCTCTAATTAATTGGATTAATTTTTTAATCGAGTCCCACCTAATATATATATGTAGATATATATATGTAGATTTGTATATATATGTGTATATACAGTATATATGTAGATATGTATATGTTGTATATACAGTATGTATATATGTGTGTGTGTATATATACAGTATGTGTATATATATGTATATATATGTATGTGTGTATATGTATATATATATAACTGTATATATATATGTGTATATATATATATATATATATGTTTATATGTATATATATGTTTATATATGTGTATATGTGTGTGTGTATATATATATATATATATATATATATATAGATATGACAACAACACTCATGACAATTACAAAACAATTACATTGTCAATCATGTTACGTTATTATTAAAATGTTTCCTTTTCTTTTTACTTCTCTGCCAATGCAGCTATTTTGCTATATATATATATATATATATATATATATATATATATATATATATATATATATATATATATAAATAGATAGATATGACAACAACACTCATATCAATGACAAAACAATTACATTAACAATCATCTTACGTTATTTTTAAAATGTTTGCTTTTCTTTTCATAACTTCTTTAACACACTACTTCTCCTCTGAAGCCGGGTATTCTACTAGTGTATATATATATATATATATATATATATATATATATATATGTATATATATATATATAAGTAGGATTCAGTTAGCGTTGGGAACCCGCGTACCAAATTTGTTGAAGATAGGCCCATAAGTAACAAAGACCGTTGGAAAGTTCAATATGGCGGCCGACAGTGGCGTCATACCACAGAAATAAGTATGTACATTGGTTTCGGTTAGCGCAGGGAAGCCGACTACCAAATTTCATGAAGATGGGGCCATAAATAAGAAAGTTCAACATGGCGGACATTGTCGACCTTTATGACCGTTACACATAGAATTTCAAAATGAAACCTGCTTAACTTTTGTAAGTAAGCTATAAGGAATGAGCCTGCCATATTTTAGTCTTCTACCTACACGGGAAGTTGGAGAATTAGTGACGTTGGAAAGTTAAATATGGCGGCCGACAGTGGCGTCATACCACCAAAATAAGTACGTACATCGATTTCGGTTAGCGCAGGGAAGCCGCCTACCAAATTTCGTGAAGATCGGATCAGCCTTCTACCTACACGGGAAGTTGGAGAATTAGTGACGTTGGAACGTTCAATATGACGGCCGACAGTGTCGTCATACCACCAAAATAAGTATGTACATCGGTTTTGGTTAGCGCAGGGAAGCCGCCTACCAAATTTCGTGAAGATAGGGCCATGAATAACAAAGTTCAACATGGCGGACATTGTCGACCGTTATGACTGTTTCGTGTAGAATTTTGAAATGAAACCTGCTTAACTTTTGTAAGTAAGCTGTAAGGAATAAGCCTGCCAAATGTCAGCCTTCTACCTACACGGGAAGTTGGAGAATTAGTGATGAGTCAGTCAGTCAGTCAGTGAGGTATATATGTGCATGTGTATCTTTTTTTTTTCTTTGTGCTATTTTTTTTTTTTTTTTTTTTTTTGGTGGTTAACCTTCTGTGTGCGTCTTTTGTTGTTTGAGGCAAAGTGGTACTGTAGTTAGCACTGCAGTTTCACCGTTCTAGTCACATTTTTGGCAAAAATAATTGGTCCACCATAGTTGTTGGATGCTTTCCTAGCCATGTGGGACACTTAAAAAATCATAGTATGATAATAATCCACTCAAAATGAGTTCAGTTCCCCATTGACTTCAATACATTTTGCAAGTTTGACCAAATCACAGATTAGCAAACTCTGGGGTTGTTGCACATCACTAGTAATAACCCTCAGCAAATTGTGTTGGGGTAACCTCTGGATTACTCAGAAAGAACCATATAAAAGTACATGTAAAGTATTTTTCATTAAACAATGTTACTAAGTTTAGTTTCAGTTCTTCTCTCTAAAATTAAGGATCTGCACTGGTATCCCGAAGGTTGCTGGTTCAAATCCCTGTCACTGCCAAAAGAGATCCTACTCTACTGGGCCCTTGTGCAAGGCCCTTAACCTTCAATTGCACTAGGGACGCTGTACAATGGCTGACCCTGTGCTCTGACTGCAAGGGGTATGCGAAAACTAACACATTTCTAATACCAGAAATTGTATAAGGCGAAATAAAGAACAAAAAACAAATTCAGCATAGAATTTTTTATTCAGTAAAATTCGAAAATTGGTCAAGGATTTGAATACTTTTGCAGGGTTCTGTGTGTGTGTGTGTGTGTGTGTGTGTGTGTGTGTGTGTGTGTGTATATTAAATAACGTAAATGTCTCTTTGATGATGGCTACAGGTATTCAGCTTGGCATCTCATTTCATTGTACTCCTTTTTCAAATCTGGTCATTAAGCTTAAACTTTTTTCCTTGGTTGTGTAAAAGGATATTTTAGGTTTTTTGTTTGTTTGTTTTACTATTAGCTTTTTGACCTTTTAACTAATTCTAATTTATTTTCATTTTTGGTGACATATGTTAGTGTGGTTTTTTTTTTTCATCATTTGGTTATTCAGTGAAGATTAAGAAATGCACACTGTGCCTACGTAGAAATACTTAGACATACTGATACAAGACTCAGTGAGCCTATTTTGAACATTAACTTTGAACTTTAACAGGCAACATATTTGTTAGGAATTTATCTTGGCATTATATCCATATAGAAGCCATACTGCAAGACATGCTACATGACGTGGACTGGGACATGTTCCGGTCAAGCAATAATGATGTCAATAGAGTATGTGGATGTAGCTGTCAGCTTTGTTGCTATGTTAGCGGAGTCCATCGCTCCAACAAAACTAATCTGGTGTTTGTGGTGTAGCAGGTCCACAGCTCAAGTCAAAAAGGCCAATATATTATAATATTTAAATTATTATTTATATATTATTAAATAATCACTGCACTCGTGGCTTACAGAGGGGGTGTGGCCTGAAGCGGTTACCGGGGAATTCGTGATGTGGGCGGTCCTCGCTTAAGTGCACAGGTGAGTAGTCATCTGCATCCGTAATTGTTGCCAGGAGCTGCTGATTGCCACACCTGATCCGTGTCCCTGTGATAAATAATAAAAGCGCGAGGCAGCTAGCGGAGAAAGAAAAAACAAAAGAGAAAGGAGAATGAATGGAGGTTATAGGAGAAGGTGGCGGCAGGAAGCTGGGAGGAGAAAGCCAGTGCATGAACAAGCAAAGGTGCAGCTGAGCAATGAGCCTGGGTGTTTGGCCAGCACCCTGGGAGCAGTCCGGTAGTGGTCACACCCGCTGAGTATTAGTGAGGGGCAGGAGTGACCGAAAGGAGGATGACTCGCCGCATAAGGCCGAGTAGGCTGCGGTAGTCCGGACTTGGGAAATTAACCCCGCTAGCGTGAGCGCCCTGGTCGCTGGGGAGCCCAAGTCACGGTCTGGTGAAGCCTACCGGAGCCAGGGATCAGAAAAGCGAACAGACCAGCGGTAGAAGGCAGTAAGAAGGTCAGCTGCAGGTAGTGTGGCTCCCCTGGTGCATAGCCTGGACGGGAGAAGCAGGGGAGTCACCAGTAGAAAGGAACTGGGATCTGTTTTAAAAGACTGCTTCCAGCCATTGTTTTAACATCGTTGTTTTTAAAGGATTTTTTTTTATCATGTTTTAACCTCTACCCTTTCACTTGTTTTTACTTGAAGATTTTTGAAGCACTGCATTATTTATTTGGACACTTTTTGAGTTTTGTTGTTTTAATAAAATCACTTTCCACCATTTTGCACCATCCCCTTGCTTCATTGTTGTGCCTTACTGTCCAGCTCATCAGTGACATTACTGACGGTGTTGGGTTTAGAGCTCCCATCGGAACCCGCATCGTCACAGTGTTTCCCCAGTCATAAGCCGTGTGCATTGCGGCTTAAAATGTGAGATTGCAGACTGGAGACTATTGTGAGGACAAGGCAGCCTGAGGAGTGTTATGAAGGAAACAAAGAGTTTGGAGAAGAAGAAAGTTGAGTTGAATTTTCATCTGTTGGACAGTAAATGAATGCGTCAGGGACTACCGACCATTACAGACTTTAGATTTAAACCTATTGTGTGTGTTGAATCGTCTCTGGCTGAACTGAATGCTTCCTCTGTGCGGTTTGACACTAATAGAGCTAGCATTAACTTGCCATTTACAAGGATAACAGAGCAAGCATTAGCACTTCTCAGAACAGCAGAATTGCGATCTCTGTTTCAGAGTGCAGTGTTCTTTGTGCTTATGTGAACTGTGGGAAAGCACCAGGTCCAGATGGAGCCTCCGTATTATTAAATCTTGTGCAGATCAGCAAGCTGGAATGTTTACATCATCCTCAATGACTGTTTACCCCAGGTTCCTACCTGTCATAAAAAATCGGTTATTGTACCCATACTGATTGCAAAGATCGCAACACAGCCCTCTCTGAAGGATATCTACACCAGTCGCTGTGGGACCACTGCAATTAAAACAATTATCGATTCTACCCAACCCAGCAACAGACTTTTCAGCCTGCACAACTGGGACAATTGGACGCCAAGCCTAATGGCAAAGACTGAGAGACTCGAGGAGCTTTTACCATAAGGCCATCAGGATCCTGAATTCTGACATACCAGCAAATATTCAGTTCTAAAACTCATAGCACTTTAACCTTCTGCACAGCCACTTTATACTGTTTCAGATTTTTAACTTAATTTTAATCTAGTTTAATTTAACTTAATGTTATTGAATTTCGCTAATTTTATTAACTTTATTAATTTTATTATTTATTTTATTGTGTGTTTACTTCTCTTTTGCATAATCTTGGAGTAGGCTAGTTTTATCCATTTTACTGAATATTGTACCTATATCATTGTGTGTGTGAGACGAATAAAACTCTTGAATCTTGTGAATTTTTAAACTTAACGTTCACAGAATTAACACAATATACATTACATGACACCATCAAATCAAATTATATACTGTAAACACCAATATATAAAACAATTTCGTAAAGTAGAATTGCACTCCCACCCACTAATAGGCAAGTCCTTAATAAAATAAACATAATTTATATTGAATGGAGAATAGAAATTTGGTAAATATGACAATGAATCAAGAGACTGTTTAATCATTGTGACTGCATTAGGAAAGAAACTGCTTGTACGTGTTAACAGTTTTTCCTTTTAGTGACCTATAACATTTCCTTGCTGGTAATAACTAAAGGAGATTGTTTGGGTGAGTGTGGTCTTTATTTATATTTTCTACATGTTTCCTGACTTGTTGATGCAGGACCTCAACGGAGTCCAGTTTCAGGCATGCAATCTTTTCTGTTGTAAGAATAACATGCTGCAGTTCACATTTTGAGTAAGCAGATTCATTGCCATACCAAACTGTTAAGGAGAAAGTGAGGATATTTTCAGTGACAGCTCTATAAAAAAATTTCAGCTTTTAACTTTTTAAGTTAATGGAGGAAAAAGATAAGACTAGTTATGTTTTTCGTACCGGTTGACTGTAGGTGATAGCTGAGCTCATAAATTTAGATGATTCTACCCTGTTGACAGTGATATAATTAATAACTTAAGGAGTAGGAGGTGAGGACTCTCTCTCTCTCCTAAGATATAATTTGGAAATTCTACATGAGGTGAGCTGCTGGTTCTCTGCACTTTAACACCTTGTGCTCCACAAATTATTAATAAAGAATCACACTCCACAACGTTTGTTTATTTCATTGATCATAACTTTGATCAGCTCTAAAAAGGTTGTACCCAGGAAGATTGAAAGCCTTGTGACAAATTAAATGTGTCAGCCATGTCGCAAACAACTGAAGCAAGTGAATAGTCAGTTTTAAAGCATATAAGAAATTAAAGCTCATCCATTTTCATTGTGCAAAGATCGGACTTTTGAAGAAATATATCCAGTAGTGATGGGTGAAAGCCATGTCTCCTGAAACAGAAAAGAAAGCAATGCTACTTTCTTTCATTAGTAACGACTGCACTCCAGCTGTATCTACCTCTTCCTTTGGTGCATTTAGCCTTGCTGTCTCTCTGAGGGGGACCGGGTACATCACTTCTGCGTCATCCTGTTGCGGTGAGATTCGAAGTTTAGCTAGAAACAGAATTTAGAAAATTATGTAAGAATCCATTTAGTATAGCATTTCCTGTATGCAATAAATAGGTATGGTTATAAGTTAATAAATGAACTACGTTTATGGAAGAAATTGACAAAACTAACAGTAAGCTGTAGTTGTCTATATAGAGTTTTTTCCAGAAGGGAGCAGGCTGTTTACTTTGGCATTATCAGTTGCACATTTGTTTTTGTTACTGTCAGTTTCATATTTTGAGAGAGTAGTGTTCCATTTACAGCCAATTCTTTGATCTGTGTTCAAATAAATTAAAATAATTCATACTACCTATTTTTTGCATGCAATTTGTATTAAATCACTGCAGCCATATTACTGCAACTTTAAGCAGTGACATTTGTCATGAGTAGACATCTTAATATTTGTATCTTAATTTAGTCGGGGTAGAGGCTATTAGGAGAGGTGCATAGGCCTTCCCTTTATTTAAAAAAGAGAAAATTCATCCCTGAAAACACCTTTGTTAAGTGAATGTTCATAACAAAAATGTTTTTTAGGAAAACATTACTCTCAATTTGTTCAAATAACACCAGACTACATGACGATTGACATAATTACTGTATATGCTCACATATAAGTCGGGTCTTGAAACCCAAAATATCGATCATAAAATCAGACCCTGACTTGTATGCCCAATTTTGTTGCAGCAGCGCAGTTACCAATTTCTTTCGCTACTTCAACAACGTTTAATTTAAAACCAGCTTCATATTTTCTTCTGACCGAAGGTTCCATCGTAGATAAGGGATTCTCTTACGATAAAGGTGTATGAGGGTGTGAGATACAAAAAACACAAATCCGTGAAAACATTGCTTCGGAATAGTTTGGGCATTACTGCGTGGTCACATAGGCACAATAGAGAGAGAGAGAGAGAGAGGTTAGGAGCACATGCTGATAAAGCGCATTGCCGCACCCACATGGAAAAAAAAGTCAGTGTTCTCCGTGGTTACACTCTCTCAGGTGGGCGTTAGCATATCATAATTTCTTTTACCAATAGCGTGAGTTTTCCGCATTTTGACTTGTACGACTGACATTATAAAATACCAGAAATGATATTGTAAAATCAAGTCCCAACTTATCCGCGAGTATATATGCTAGTTCAATAATAACATTACTTGTTTAAACAATCCCAGATAGTGTGTAATGTTCAATAAATCACTTTGATTTAGTGAGTTTATCTCTTTTACATTCAAATGAATGGCCTTTCAGGTTTTTTGGTTTTTTTTTTGTCTTTTCTGGCTAGTTCCTGATCTGTTTCCGAGTATTCTGATGCCCGGTATAATGTCAGAAGTCAAGAAAGCATCACACTTAAAAAAAAATCAGCAAACCTCAGCACATAAACATTACCTTGTGGCAACCTGTGGATCAGCCCTGCTCTTTTATACAGACTACTAAGAACAGTGTCTAAACACAGCATCATCAGCACTGGAAATAACAGAATGGGAATATGGGCTTACGCAAGTTCGAACAACTGCATAGATGATTGGATGTTATCAACAAGTTTTAGTGGTTATTAATTGAATGAGCAAAACATTGTATTTGTGTAGCCCTTTTGTTTTCTGGTGTAATACTGCAGTAATGAACATTTCCAGCAAAATAAACCAGAGTGAAAATAGCCATGTGTGTTGCAAAAAATGTACTAAAATAGAAGTAGGCATCAAATTTTATACTCAAGTAAAAATATTCTCAAAACGTACTTGAGTAGAGTAACAAAGTGTTTCTTACTCCGTTACAACACTGACAAATATGTAGAACAAAAAGCATTAACCACTGCCCTTGCAACCATTTTCAAACAGCTGAATTTTTCTGGACACTTTTTCCAGCTTAAGTGCCCTGCTTTTTTGAAATATTCTGTGCAGTTGTCAAAACTTTTCTTTCCAAAGTGCATAGCTCTGAATGTTGAAAAGTTGCATTTCAGTCTTCAACTGTCAACTGAGACACTATTAAATCCACATCACCAGACTTAAATATACAGTATATGAGTTGCTGAGAAAAGAAAACATTGGTCCATGTTACTGTAAATCTTCAAATCTCTCAGAAAATGCTTAAATAAGGTATTGCTTATATGGTATAATAGTTTTAAGTTTTGATAAAATGATATACAGAAAACCATTTCAGGTATTTAAAGTAGTAGAATGTTACTGTTTCAATGTCTTGTGCATAAAAAGAAACTTTTGTTTGTGCAAGTTTTCAAAGTTTTTATACAGCCGGTTGACAATCTGTAACACCCTCCCATGCATAGGTTAAACTTATTTATGTACACAGTCAATATCATCATAAACATAAGCTTCTCAAGTCATTCCATGCCCTGTAGCTTGGCATAGTGATGGTCCTTTTCAACCAAACTTATGTTTTGCTGATTTATGATGCAGTGGATCATCTATTAGTTTGACAGAAGTCTTTTTTTTCTTTTCTAGTGTTAACTAAAGCACAATTGGTAGTGACTGCAAACATTTTACCATTAATGATTTCTTACTTTACCCGTTCCAGAAAGATTTAAACCAAGCCTTTGCCACTTCCTGAGCCATGCAGGGGTTTCAGCAGCAAAGCTCCTCACATACCCTGAGCATGCATGTTAAAAATGGCACATCATCAACATCCACCTGGTGTTGAAGAACAATATTGAAAACAAATATGTCTTTGAAAGGAAGAGTTTATTCTTCTCTGCTAAAAACATACGAATCTTACCAATCTTGATTTCTTCGAATCTTACCAATCTTGATTTGATGCCTAGTTACAAAATGTCTCTGCAGCACATCATACACAGAACAACCAGCAGCAGCTTGAAACCAAATTTGTTTTTACAGCTGCTTCAGCTTAATTTACTGTTGATGCATGCGTATCTATTTTTATTTTGATTGTTAGATAAAATGTATAGTATGCATGCACATTAAAAACAACCATCATCCTGTGACATATATTTGAATAGAGCAAACTTGTAAAGCCTTTTTTTTTAAATTATTTTTCTTTTATTTGTCTAAGCACTTAGTGGTCGTAATTCCATATTGGAGAGAATTGTGCATATATTATACCAGAGAGTATGTGGAGAGTGCTTTTGATCATTTTAACATTCTATACTGTATATAATCTTTCAGTTTTCAATTTTTATTCATGTGAATTGTAGCAATAAAAACATCCATTTGTCTTAGCATATGATAAATAATTTATATGTTTTGCAATCTTTGTCTCAAAATTAACTAGGTAAATGTGTAAATTAATATTAATTTAATGTTCTTTTTTGTAGATAACAGTATTTACAGCAGTTTCTGTTTTCTTTTAACTTACAAACAGAGGTGCACGAAGTATGGCTAATTCTAGTTTCTAACTTTCTTCAGAGAAAATTGTACATTTTACAAGGCAAATGAGCAGTTTAGATCAGATATACAATACTGAACTTCAGCATTATACTCTGTAATAAAAACATTGTAACGTACACATTCCAAGTTATATTATAAATGCAAGTTTTCTATTTATCCTTGCATTTTCCTATTTGCTTAGTCCATTTCATCGTAACAAAGCGAGCATCAAAACAAGCTACCTTTTCAAAACCACTTAACTTTAGTTTGGTTTGGGATGCTTTGTTCCTTACACTGAAGATATTCAATGCCACACATTTTTGTAATTTGAACCCATATTATGTAATCCAACACTGAAGTATTGGTTTTCTTATATTTCTCTCGAGCCAAGTTTTGAAGCTTGCATTTGTGCTCTTCAGACAGAAAGTCCAAATGCCAGAGCTAATAGGATGTATAGTTATGTAAGCACTAAAATGTACCTTTGCCACCCTATAGCAAAAAGAGGTATACAACTCTATAAACAAAAAATAAAAAAAAAACTGTACTTCGCTTGATGTCTGGAACAGATGGCCTATAATTTTTCTAATAATTAAAAATAATGTACTAAATCAATTATTAAAAAGCAAAAAAATATTAAACATAGTATCACAAACTGCAAATAGAGATCACAAGAGAGAAACTGGGAATAATTACATCAGAAAGTAAGATAAACAGCAAGCATTTTTCCAGTGTTGCACTATAAAGTAATGGTAAAACAATGTAGATGAAAAATGATAGAAAAAAGTAATGGTAAAAAAATGTAGATGAAAAATGATAGAAAATATGCAGGGAACTGCACATAAGTAAATGTTTCACTCACAAAATACAGAAGCAAGAATTAGCTAAGAGTAAATAATGTTTTTGTTTCTGACGTAAAATCACCATAAGTATTGAAAAAAGTAAAGAAAAAATTGTTTGGCAGTATATTGTAGCAATTAGTTTTTAATCCAGTTCACAGAAAGAGAAACTGGAAAAGAAATCAAAAATCTCATCTCTGTCAATTCTAAAATAATGAACAATGTAAGTCAGAAATTAGGTAAAGGCCTGCTTCTATGAAACAAATTGCCAGTAGAGATTCAGAAGGTAAAACACCCCAACCTCACCCCAAGAAAATTAGTTGTGTGAACTGGAACAGGGCAAGTACAGTAGTAAACTTACAAAAAGCTTGTTATATTGTTTACTTAAGCTATCAGAAAATGTCTAATATGATTTTGAAGCAATGGTATGTCCTGGTGCTGGATGTTATTGCCATCAGCGGTGAATAAAAAAAAAAAAAAAAAATCAAAGCATTCAGTTGTGTGCTATTTCAAAAGAAGGAGATGTATAAAAATACAAGAAAGTGGTACACCTGGAGTAAGGTTGTCGGTGGAGACCTTCAGAATTCTGTGCTTGGGCTGTTAGATATTCTGATTTTTATTAATATTATAGGTTTGAATGTAGTGAATAAATATTACGCTTCACATATTACATCAAAGGTAGAAGTGTAGCAAAATGATCTATCCATGTAAGTGCCACAGAGCAACCAGATCTCGAAACATTAAATTTGACAAAGGCTTCTCATGTTCTCATGTGTAATAAAAACTATTCAGCATAAATGTAGATACAGGTCAGTGTCAATATGTGCTATTGAGACTAAGTTTGATGTTCTGTGCATAATTTCTGGTGATGACACCAAAGAAAATCATGTGACATTTACCCTGTTCTTGGCTGCTTCTTTTATTGGAAACTTAGAACAGTTATAAAATGGACAAGCCATTCACCTCATTATAACTCATTAATCTCTATTCACATATATCAAGGTGAGTTTTAAAGTTCTCCAAAGTACTACTGTTTGCCACACTATTAGATAAGTTAGTCTTTGTTTTTGTGATTCTCTGTGTGAAAGAAAATTTACAAACATTTATGGAAAATTTAATTTGCTCAACTTATAACTACAGTAATCCCTCCTCGATCGCGGGGGTTGCGTTCCAGAACCCCCCGCGATATGTGAAAATCTGCGCAGTAGAACCCATATGTTTGTATGGTTATTTTTATATATTTTAAGCCCTTATAAACTCTCCCACACTGTTAACATTATTAGAGCCCTCTAGACATGAAATAACACCATTTAGTCAAAAGTTTAAACTGTTCTCCATGACAAGACAGAGATGGCAGTTCTTTCTCACAATTAAAAGAATGCAAACATATCTTCTCTTCAAAGGAGCGCCGTCAGGAGCAGAGAATGTCAGAGAGAGAGAGCGTGACAGAAAAGCAAACAATCAAAAAATCAATACGTGCTGTTGGGCTTTTAAGTATGCGCACCGCGATAAAGCAGCCGCAAAGAAGGGAGCAATGTGAAGGTAGTCTTTCAGCATTTTTTACAGTAGCATCCGTATCTTCTAGGCAAACAGCCCCTCTGCTCACACTCCCTCCGTCAGGCGCAGAGCATGTCAGAGATAGTGAGAAAGACCGAGAAAAGCAAACAATCAAGTACCGCTTGGGAAGCACATCGTATATCATTGAGGAGTTTTAGTTAATACGTAATACATACTCTGATTGGGTAGCTTCTAAGCCATCCGCCAATAGCGTCCCTTGTATGAAATCAACTGGGCAAACAAACTGAGGAAGCATGTACTTTAAATTAAAAGACCCATTGTCCGCAGAAATCCATGAACCAGCAAAACATCCGCGATATATATTTAGATATGCTTACATTTAAAATCCGCGATGGAGTGAAGCCGCAAAAGTCGAAGTGCGATATAGCGAGGGATCACTGTATATCCTTGTGTTCATGTTGAAAAAGTAATTTTAAAGTAACAGTTCGGGTCCATTATACTAATCCCCAGCATAATTTTGAATACATCAGTAATCAAAGTGGCCTCATGTTTAAACTTGAAGTGCTCAGCTTCTTTAATCTTTTCTTATAGATTATACCGTGCAGTCTTGGAACCAGATTGTTCTCTGGGCTTCTGTAGCACTTCTATATTTTTTTTATAATATGAATGCCAAAAGTGAACACAGTATTGTAGTTGAGGCATCACAAGTGCATTATATAGCTTATGCATAGCTTTCCATTACATGTTGACCACATATCAAGATAAATAACTTAATATTCTGTTATAACTTTCAGCTACCTCTGTACATTGTTTGCATGTGGCCAATAATGTGTAATTTTCAGGATTTTCTTCCATTATTCAAATATACTTTTTTTTTACCTCCTACTTGTAATAATCTGGCCAAGTCTGATTTTTTCAGTGATCGCCAACACTTATTCGGCTAATACTAGGTTTTTTGTCCATTGCCCCTTGTTTTGTATCCTTCTCAAACATAACCAGCTTATATTTGATCACTGTGTCATCTTTAATTTCTTAATTTCAGGATGAACTATTATGTAAAATGTTAAAATGATGTTAAACTTGCTTCACTGTTCCTCAATGATCTATTTGCTTAAAGTGTCCTATATGTAGTTTTTCTCTTTTAGACTTTACTACATTTCATAAAATCTCTACCAAGCTCTACCAAAATTTAATTTACTGCCAGAACTCAATTACCATTATTGTTATGATCAATAGATCATTACGGGTCACTCACCTTAGCCCCCTGAATTCTATTCTGAGTATTATAGAATAATAATTTTTGACAGGCTTCTTTATTCATTTGTGTTTTAGGGTACTATATTAAAAACAGCCACTGGTTGTGTATATGAATTCCTGTTGTTGTCTATCAATATTTGTGGGTTTTTCCCCAGCTAATATTTGATTAACGTCCCATAATACTGTAATCACCCCATCTTTTTTAATATTATTAAAAACACCCTTTTATTTATTCATTGCTGGTATTTAGGCTTTCATTATGCTTTCTTATGTCCAGATACTGCCATTAAGTTATGCTTTTCACTCATCTGAAGAAGGTCATGAATTCTTATGCTCTTTTATATAAACAGATTCTCCCATACTTCTTTGCAAACTGCAAGTTGTGACATTTTTCTTATATTATTATTATTATTACTCATCCCTATTTCTTGAATTGAGCCTCATGTCGATTACTGGTATATACAACTCCAATTAGTTTGATTTATTCTTGGTATTTCTAATAGGACGGGCTGTTTTCATGTATTTTTTTTTATTTATTTTGGCTTATTGCTTGTAGGCTACTTATTACAGGATTATATGTTTTTATTAATGCTACGGTCGATAGCATTATGTGAAGTTATTATTCTGGAGTGCCCTAAATACTTCCCAATCCCCCCATCCCCTGCCATCCTCAGATTCCCTACTGCCTAGTTTTAAACATTCTGTGGCCATCCTACTCGTATGTTTTACAATAACTCTCCTCTATTAAGACGTAACCTGTCAAGCCAAAACAGTTTCCATTTGTTCCAGAAGGCTACCCTATGCTCCTTCAACCTGTGTCACTCTATTACGCAGAAAGATTGAGCAATGTAGTAAAACCACCTCATCTACATCAAGGTACAGAATTAGTTGGTTAAAGTCTGCTTTTCTTCAGTGCATGGTGCCTGATGCCAATATGTATTTTCGTTATCCATTTTTTTGACTAAGTCATTTAAATACTTGGCTAGGACAATTGATATTTTTCATTTGTTTATGGATTACTATAGCCTCCAACTTGATGATTTTAAACCATCAAGGAATCACTAACTTCCTGTGGCCTCATCTGTAAACGGTGCATACGCACAAAAATGTTGCGTATGCCCATTTCCATGCTCACATCGAGATGTATAAAAACTAAACTTGGCATAAAGCCACGCACATTTTCACGGCAGCTAAATTCTTGGCATACGCAAGTTCTCCGCCTGGTTTTGCAAACTGTCGGCACCCAGCATCAAAGCAGTGCTTTTGTTCCAGTGTGGTTTCCCATTCTTTTTTAGATCCACATCCCTGATGCAGCTTTATCAAATACACTGAAATTAACCGCATATCGTTTATTAGTTTAAGGCATCTGATTGTAATTAACCTGTAACAATATAATGGTCCACGGAATGGCCAAAATTTTTCAAATACCATAGCTGCTTTAGCGTTGTTCCCCTCTATGCACCACGCAGAGTATTTATTCCACTATATCTGAGTGTGGAATCACAACTCTGCAGCAGCTGATCAGAAAGAGAATCATCGGTATATAGCATCAAGCACACGCTGCCTCAGCCATGCTGTCTATTGAACTGCTCCCATACGGCAAACGCTTCAGAGCCTTTCCTGTAGGGACCTCACGGTTCAGAAACAGTTTCATCCCAAGAGCTATAAATGCATTCAATCAGATCATCAAGTGCTCCTTGTAGAACTGTTTGTACTTATAAGTACAATTACCTGACTGTAAACTTGCAATACAGTTATATTATTGCACAACCTGAGCCACTTTATAAAACGTGTATTTACATATGATGACAATATCATTTTTTAGATGAAATGCAGCAAAATGTTTATTACATTATACAGATACAATTTTAATATCATTTAAATAATCTATATTATTAATAATTAAACATGTGAGGACACAGTGTCACCCCGTTGAAGGATTGTTCCTGCCTCGCGCTGTATGTTTACTGGGGCTGGCGCGACAATGGATGGATAGACAGAATAATTAAACATGTAATACGAAGATGTTTCAATGTTCCTTAAAAGTTTTGAAGAATCTGCTTTCTAAGCTTACAGATGGCTTGACATGTATTACAGAGCTGATTGTGTGGCGATTTTGTTCTTGGGAGAAAGAAAAGGAAGGACAGGAATTGGGGGTTAGTACGTTTGAGAGAGACAGTATTGCTGCAACAAATTATTTCATCGAAGGTTGCGCTCGGTGCAGCAAGTATCTTGCGAGAGGCAGGAACAATCTCTGGACACTGCGCCACCGTGTTCCCATGTTTTAATACATGCTTTAATTCCTATCATCGTGAAAATTATATCAAGTATACATCTTAGTATTTAAATTATTTAGAGAGCTGTAATATCACGAATGTAATGGATTCTGTGTCCTGTTGGGTGAAGAGAAAGCCCGTTTTAAGAAGCACGTAGTGATTCACACACACAGAAGAACACATACAATACAAAGCATTCAATGTGCTACTTTAGTTACAGTGGTATCTGAGAAACTAGTAAATTAAAGATTTTAAGATGAAGTTTATGCTGTTCTACTTTAATAACAAAATAAACTACATGATTAAAAGGGAAATTTCGAGATTAAAGTTGACATTTTGAGCTTTTTTTCCCCGTGTGCTTATTTTTATTTATTTTTTTTTTTTCTTTTCTCTGTACCCTAATAAGCTTCCATATGACGGTGGGCTACGACTCGCGTTTTCACAGCGACTTTGATATCTGACAACTTCTTTTTTTATTTTGGGCACTGTGTGACTTTGTGAACTTGAACTTTCGAGTTTCTCCAACACTCTGTGTCATACGATCAACTTTCTTTTGTTGTTTATATCACTGTTTAAACCAAGAAATAGTACTTTTTTCCTTGCCACCACTTGGTATTTACTGAAATTCTTCTAATTTCTCCAGTGCTTTTGCCATTGTCTTTTCACAGAATGCTGAGCTTAAGGGCTATTTATATTGATTTGCATATTCAAAGAGGCGTAATTCTGGGAGGAGTTAGGGAGTGGCGGCAGTCAGGTTACTTTTCACGCTGACCGGGATTTATGTAGTGGAAGTTGGCGTGCGCACAGATTTATGCATCTGCATTTTATGTGTGTACGCCATGTTTTAGTGTGAATTCTACGCACGGCGTTATGCATGAGGCCCCTGGTCTTCCTTTGTCATTCGGATCTAGAGTAGCTATTACTAAAATCAACATTGTTACTTACCTTAAATGTTTTGTATTACACTCTTCCTTCCACCATATAAAAATATTGTTAAAATGTTTTATCTTTGTTTTCTTATTTCACGTGCCATAAAAAGACTTAAGTGTTTCACTTTTATTTGTGACAGATTTAGAATTGCATTATTTAGCCTTCGTTTTGCATCTAGTCTTGAACTGTTTAACTCCTCTGGCAAAACTCCTTCGTGGCTAACAATTACACTCCAGAGATCTTTCAGTTCTCTCTTAATGGAAAAATTTTAATTCTTTGGTGCCTGCATCATTAAGTTTCATGTGCATTACATACATGGCATAAAATGGGGAAACTTCTAGGATCTTGCTTAATATGGCATACACACACCCCTATCTTTAATAAAGATTTCCCTATGCATTAGTGCCCATCCATTTTCTTTTCCACCCTAGGCCTATCAAGATATTGCAACTCTTTGGGCCTTTTTAGTCTTTGATATCCAATTTTCTCTTTCCCTCCACTTCCTTTTTCTTTTATGTTCAACTTAGATCCCACCTTCAAGTGTGCAGTATGCTTCTGTCCTTTTCCTTTTTCTTCAGTTTTTTTTTTTCTATAATTTTTGATCTTGCTCTTGACAGTATAGTAGCAGGAATTAACAAGTAATCTCAATCCAGTACTGCAGTTTTTGAAACTGTGGTTTAGCTCTGCCAGAGTTGGGTAATCTGTGGTCATTATAAGTACCATATTCAAATTTTTTTAGAATTTGGTAATCTATTATGTGAATCAGACAGAAAAGAGAGTGGGATGCTTGCTTTATGTTCATTACTTTTTTAATGTCTCAACGTTATGTTACCTGTGCTTGTCAAATTTTCAATAATCATTTGATCACTCAAAAACAAAAATTACCTTGTGGTGTCTTCACTGTAATCTGGACTTGCTGATATGATAGCACAGGTAGAATGTCTGAGAAGACAGCCTTGCCAGGTCTTATCCTCTATTTGGCAGCCTGTCCTTTCTTGTCATGGGCAAGAACTTATCCACCATTCCAGTGAGGTCTCCCACCTTTGCAAAATGAAGACAACATAGCATACATGACTCTCTGCCTTTAGAATGTGTGTTTTTATCCGACTTGTTTCTACTTCATGCCCAGTGTTAACCTTGCATTTACAGAAAAATAAGCATTTGGCATGCTGAGACTTTTTACTGATTATACTTCAGGAACCAATTAGGTTGTGAGTGTAATTCACGTGATAGTTGAGTGTTATCAATATGCAATTGAAAAAGAAAATTATTTTCTAATTTTACATCTTGTAATGCAAATAGAAACAGAAAAAATGTATTGGTCTGAACACTAAACCTAGAAGGATAGTGTCAAAAGACTTCTGTATATTTAAAATACATATTAAGAAGCTTGGCAACTGATTTTATTGTTGGTTGCCGTTTAATTGCATACAAACAATTTTGTAGTACTTTTTTAATTCTCTGAAAAATATTTTGTTCTCTTATTTTAGTTTTTATTCATGTGTTTGGATAAACTTAAACAGGATATTAAAATTAATTTTCTGAAGTAAGTTGGTGTTATTTTCCCAGAGATTTAGGGAATTCGGTAGTATTTTGCTCACAATTTAACTTATTAATAGTTAATTTTTTTGGTTTTACAATCTAATTAAGACTAACACAAAAAAGATCTATTGTTAATTATTTTAATTAGTTAGGACTACTTATTTTCTTTCTCTCACACTCCTTTTCTTTTTTCCCCCCACAGGTAATCAAACTGGCGGTCCAACAGGGCCAGTAATGAACATTCCTCCTCCATCTGGGGGACTTTTAGGAGCAAGACCAGGAATGATACCCCTTCAGAGGCCTCCTGGATTACCTCCACCCCACTTGCAAAGATTTCCCATTCTTCCACCTCGTCCAAATGTTCCAATGCCTCCACAGATGATGCAGAGAGGGCCCCCACCAGGACCAGGTGGTTTTGGAATGCCTCCTCCGCATACAGTTCGCCCTCCATTCTCTCCCCACAGTCCTTTCGTCAGGCAAGGTGGTCCTGGAGCTCCAGCTGGTTCCAGAGGTCCTGAAGGGCCAGAAGAGAGGGATGCTAGGCAGTTTAGAAATGATAGGCAGAGTTTTGGTCATGGAAGAGATCGAGACCAGGAACGCTTTGCTAGGCGGTCTTTTAGTGGAAGTGGCCGTGGTGAGCCTGATGGTCGTGATCGATACAGTAACCGCCATGATGACTATGAACGTCCAGGTGGTGGACGTGACAGAAGGGACTGGGGAAGAAGCCCAGAGCATGACAGACATAGAGACTTTGAGGACAGAAATAAAGTGTCTAGCAGTTATAGAGACAGAGATCGAATTTCTAGAGACCGTGAATCTTGTAGAGACAGAGTTGATAGTCATGTAAAGGATAAATCAGAATTGGATAATAGTGATAAAACTGAGAAATATGGTCATGCCAATAATAAAGAACCACCCACAGACTCTGGTAAAGAAAGTATTAAGTCAGAATCTGAGACAGCAAAGGTTTGTGACACGCCTGTTGATCCAAAGTCTGAGCCTAATTTATCAACAGAAGAAATAAGAAACACAGAACAGGCACAGTGACTGCCAAATGATTTTGAAGGCAGTTATATAGTCCTGTTCCACTGATATACAGTTTCCTGCCTCTGAGCTTGAATGTTGATGAAATAATTTAAGCTGTATATTTTGCTTGTGCTACCTTCCAACTCTTTATAGATCTGGGGAACTTTGTAAGCATTTGTTTACATCTCCTCCTGTGTTCCAAACAAAAAGTTCAAGTTAACTTCAAATAAAACACCCTTTTGCTGTATTTTTTTTAACTTTAAATGTTTACAAACCATAGGATATGATCAGTTTCTATAATTTTTAAATTAAGAAAATAAATCTCCACCAACATTTGAGCTTTAGGAATTTGTTTTTAATAAACTATTTTCGTAACAAACTTAGTGTGTCACATTATTCCTATGAAACTGGTATTTAAAACTTAGTGTAAACTGAGGTTGTATTTAAACCGTTTTTACCCAGTGTTCTATGTAAACTTTACTTTTTCTTTAACAAACAGCATTTTTAATATTTAAAAAAATTGCAGATTATAAATAAATAAAAAAGTAGTTAATGCAAAGAAGGATTTAAGGCAGCTGTTTTCTTCTAATATACTAGACTTTGTAATGAAATGTTTTGTTTATGTAAAAATGTAAATTTGAAAAAAAAAAATCTTTTCAGAACCTTTGAGATGTACTTCATTTTATGTAAACAACTGTGCATAGTTTGTTGATTAGACTTAGAATCTTATAAACTAAACAATATTACTTTGAGAAGCAGAATTGCTTTATCCAGTTGTATTGTAACTTTTAACCATGTTCACAGCACACTTTCACTCCACATTTACATGTCAGATACTTTATGTTGTAAACTAGTGCAACTTGCAAAATATAAAATAAAGGGCTACTAATATAATCCAGATACTATCTTGTTAAGGCAAAAACAAAAAAAAATGTTAGAATGCATTTTTATACTGTATGTTAATGATACTCCATCTCAGTTCTCCGTCTTTATGGGGTTGTTAGTGTCAACTTGCATTACCATGTTTTCCTTTAGCTTGGAGTCAACCTTAGTTTGAAGATCATGATTTAAAGGTGCTTAACATATGTTGTAATTGTTTGGTTTTGTCCTTTATTTTTTTTGTCGTATTAGTTTACCACATTAATATTTACAAAGCTTGCTAGGCATACTTGTTAGTTATGTAATGTCTTCTGAAAACCTTTATGTAATGTAAGAATTATGCAAGTTAGTCATCTGTGTATTTTTATAGTTGGCCTAGAATAACCACTCAGAACACCACAAACACATTTTTTTTAGTATTTGGCATGTTAGACCTGAAGCCGGACTTCTACAAAACAATTATTTATGAAATTGTTCTCTGGATTGCTGTTATAAAATACTGAAAATTAAGTAATGTTTTCCTTGGGATCTATGAATGCCAATGTTAACTTGCTTAAGTTTTGTTTTATTGGCCATGAATTTTACCTTAGTTAAGTCCTTCGTGATTTCTGTTTCAGGTGTTACATTGAGGAGTGGCTGTCTGCTAGGCAGTTTAGTCTGTCACCACCCATAGCTAAGTTTCTTTTTTGAATCTAGCCCTACATACATTTCCTATAGTAAGTCAGTGTGTGGAAGGCCTTTCCAGAAGGTACTTCCAAAATCATCTCCTCTTACTCTTAAAAACAACTGTAATGAAACCTGACTTTCACCAAACTGAATGGTTGGATTCCACATCTTATGTGAGCTGAACTATGTATCATAATGAAGTTGCACACTAGTTGTAAAATGGCAAATAGTTTACTTGAATTTTATGTTTGTTGAAATATACTTCACTTAAAAATAAAGTTCAAGACAAAGGATTAACAACATAAATTGATGTTCAGTTTCAGATCTAGTACAGCCCCCTGTTCATACATATAGAAGTGGCTAAATTATAGGGATTTTGTAAAATTTTAGATTAATACATATTTAACACTTAAAAGCATATGTTTAATTATTATTTATCACCTTGGTGACAGACATTGCATAGTATGATGCTAATTATATATATGGAGAGTGGAACACAAGTTATTTCTTTATTATTCAGAAATCTGGAAATATTCTTTTAAACTTATAACCTAGTAAAATGAAGAGAATATGGAATACAGTTTAAACGTAAGTACAACATTAAAACAAGTATTTTGAGCCCTGGACTTTCTTGACATTAACTGAACTAGGAGAACTGCATTTATGTTGGACATTTTCTTAAATTACAAGTTTATGGATGGATTACCTGATCTGTAGTTAATTAGGTTTTTGCTCAGTTATGTCACTCATTAAATCTTTTCCACAGCTTAGCTTATCTCTTGAATACATTTTCCAAGCTTATGACAAACCTTTTGACCCTGAACTGGGTTATTCAGTCTTTGTCATAACTTGAACAAAGGTGTTTTTGTGTTGTACAAAAAGTGGGAGAAAAAATGTACTTGAATGTACTTTTTCACTTTATTTAATTTAAAATTTTACAGTAGAATAAAATTACAATAACGCATTGTATTACAAAATCATAGTAATACAAAATCAATATCTGTGTATAAGAGTGACTAATTGAATTTTAAACCACAAAGTTGTTGGTCAAATTCCTTTCACTTAATGATTGTTACTCGGTTAACCTTAATGGGCTCCTCATAAAAAGGTATGTAAACATTTGCCATCTTTTAACATTTCAATTCTTATTTTAAAGCATCAGCCAGTTATAAAATAGTAATAAACATGTCGTGGCTGACATGTCCCAAAACACCCACCCCTTCTCCCCATCCACATGCAAAGTACAAATTAGAAAGAAGTACTGTAAGCAAAAATTGATTAAAAAATTCATATCCTAGATGTAATGTTTTACAACAACTGGACAGATTGCTACTGCATAAAGTTTCCCCACATTTTTGGTTTCACGACCACTGAAGGTGGTGCTCATAGTTCTTCAAATTATGAAGAGTACTCAGCAATGCAATTAAGCCCAATGTGTCTGAATACTGAATGAGGAAAGGTGCTACAACCTTATTGGTGAAATAAATGTTAATGTTAGGAATCTACCAGTAATGTCAGGCATGGGGAAAGTCTAAACAATTGGCTGGTGCCAGGTAAAATCTGTCACAGGTGGAATTTTAGCCTGTACTCTGGCTCTACAGAAGTGTGTCAGTTGTAGATTTTTTTCAGTATTATTAATCTATTTCTAACACAGATGTATATGGGGTGATAACTTTGAAGAATTGCTTTCCTTTACTTTTCATTGACTGTAAGTAAGATATGTTCCTGGCAGTAGGAGATGACATTGGAAGATGAAGTTTAGTACAATGAAAAAACTTGCAGAGTTATGGTGAAAGGAATCAACTTGTGGTGAATGTAGTGAAAGTGTCTTCCTTATGTCATTCTGTAAACATGTATCCACTTATTGCTAAGCAAATTGCTGGATGTTTTAGTGAAGGCTGAAATTTATGATTTTCTTGTATGAATACTGGGGGCTCCGTCCCCTGCTCGCTTCACTCGCCCACCCCTGGGTTTGGTTTACTAGATATACAATTTAAAGAGATTGTTATTTTCATGGGAATTGTTACATATGCATTATTTTCACTTTTACTTTAACACTTTTGTAAAACCAATACTTGTCCTTTATTTCCAGCCCCGGGCGTGGTTAAATCTGTTTCTCACAGGACGTATAATGCTGCTCGTGTTGTGAAGAGGGGGCGTAGTGAGGAGACTTAATGCATGCTTAGGAGAAGCATTTGGATCAGCTGCTGGCAAGCTGCATGTTCTGCTTGTTGGTTGTTGTTTTAAGATCTGGGAGCACATGATGTCTATCTGCCAAAAGCATTCCAACAACTGCTTGGTTAGATGTCCGTGAACTTGTTTTAAATGCGGTCTCACTGCCTTGCCTCGCATGACGTTAAAGTGTCTCTCGCGGGATGTCAAATTGTCTTCCTAGAAGATCACGTCTTATCTCCCTAGTCTCCCTCCCAGGATTTTTTTTTTATAATAGATACAGTAGTATAAAGTATTGATATATATTCAAAATGTCATCTGCATTAGTGTCATGTTTTTCTTGATTTTCTAAACCTGAAAATTTCTTCAGCCATGACAGTAGCTCCTATACAAAAGAAAGTAAGATATCCTCTTCTTTCTTCAAGATACCCAGGTAGTCACATTTTGAGAGACCTGTAATTCTCATCAGAATTCCAGTTTAATCTGTATTGCATTCTTGTTAATACATCCAACAATCCTGTTAGCATACAAATATACAGGATATACACACATGGCATAAAACAGTATCCATGTTAATCTCACAATCTGCAGATGATACATGCTGTACATGTCTATTGTATTTGTGAAGTTTTTAGATTTTGAGAAAACGCTTTGAAAACCTGCTGCAGTGCTTGGGTAATAACACACTTTTAAGGGTTTCTAGACACATTTATTGAATTACTGGAGATATTTTTGTTGCATTTTGTCTAAACATTTGACTGGATTTGTTTTAGGTTTTTGAGATTCACTAAATTTCAGACCATTTAGTGTATGGTATTATGTAGTTGTCAATGTATGTATTAAAAAAAAATGTTACAGACTAATTTTCCATGCTTTCTTAGTAGTACAGATTTTATAATGTATTTGATGTTATAAATTCTATGTGCATTTTTCAGTATTAGAATTTGACATGACTTAATGTAATTTATGGTAGACAAACGCTTCCACACCATTTGCAGTGTAAGTCATATCTTAGAGACCACCATTGGTAATTTGTGTGTATTATTTTTCCGAATTCTAACCTTTTTCTTTATATTGTTGATGGGTAACTTGACATGGGGATGGGATTTAAGTATGACCTTATTTGTGTCCATCCAAAGCTTTCCAAAGAGAAGCATATGAGAGGTATGGAGTGAATCATAAACCCACTGTATAAAAGAGCTGTTTCTGTAAAGGTACATGTTAAACATTTTCACTAAAAATAGAAGTAAAGCACCAAGATCATGTTGCAATGGTTTGTAACATTGCCACAAAAATTATAGCTTGAACCAAAAGTACTGTAGCTTCATAACTCATCAACTTAGTGGATAGAACATAACTATTTTAAATAAAAAAAACAGTTACATAAGTCATGTATTTTACAGAATTTTTTTTTACCTTTTTGATTTTTTTATAAAATCTCTTTCTATGTTACACTTTTACCATTTGTATAAAGTCTTGATTTTCTGTAATGGATTCTGAAAGAAATGTCAGTATCAAGGATGAGCCCTATTAATACAACCAAATTAAGGGGATATCAGTTTGTGAAGAGTCTTGTTAGAAAAGAAGAAAATAAATGAGAAACTAATTTAGGTTGGGAGCATATGCATAGACTATTTATGTGTTATGTACATTAATGGATACGTAAGATAGTTATAGAAGGACCATGAAGCAGCATTAAAAACTACCATTCCACCGATTTTTAGGGGTGTGTTACTTACGGAAATTTTCATTTTTACTTATGTTTTATCATCTTGGAAAGCATCTGTGGATGAATGATTTTTCAGTGTGGATATTTAGTGGCACAACAAAAGCAACTGTTACAAAACCTACAGTATAGGTGACAAATGCTTGCATCTAGTCGCCCTATATTGGAGTTAGTTTTATTTACTGAAAGTACATTTTTTTAAATTATATATATATATATATGTAGCGTAACAAAACAGACAAATTGAGGTGAAACTCTATGTACACACAACAGAAGTGAAGCCAGAAACCCATGTAAATAAAAGTTACATGTACTGTGTAGTCCATCACAACAACTCTGAAAGAGGTTCTGTGCATTGACTAATGAAGGTAGTCAATTAAGCTGGACTTAATTTATTAAAAATTTTAAGTTTATGTCCGGTTATAATTACAAATGTTAATGGTTTTGGTAGATACCAGCATAATTTATTTGTACAGTATAATAAAAATATTCATGATTATGTATTCAGGTGTACCTCGGTCGAAACACTTCCTAATAGTCTGCAACTCAAATGGAATCAATAGCAGTTTTGTTTTTCTATTTGTTACAATTTACACAGCACTCCAGGTTATATCCTTAAAGGAGTGGACTCACTTATTTCATGCAAATCGCAATCAAGGCAACACACAGACTACTTCCCATTTTCTTTTGTGACATAACATGTTTTATGTTTAAAATTATTCAATTCACAAGCTCTTCAAAAGCAGTTGAAATCTCATAATTATGCACAACACCTAAAGCCAATAACATTTTAGCATGAAAGGGGCATATTGTTTTTCTGAGTTTACTCTAAATTAAATTCCTGCAGTTATCCACCATAGGAAATGCCCAAGGTGGAAAGACATTTGCCACTGTACCCATTTTATCAGCATGCTGGATATTTAGTTTTTCATTACTTTAAATGTAAACATGAAGATGTGTATAATAAAATTTACTTGTCCGTAGTTGTATAGCAGAATGATAAAATATTCGTATGGCATTTTTAAAGCCAGGCTGTTTGCAATATAAAATCTGCTTCAGTTGTCATGGTTAATAAATGAACAGTAAACGCATAAATTTCCAGTCGATTTCGATTTGCATTTCCTTATCTAAGACCATCAAAAATGAGCTGCAGGAATAGGCATTTGCAAACAGGATACAATTTCACTTTTCAATCAGCATTCAATTGATAGTAAAAATCTAAGCAGTTACATCCAAACTGTTAAGAATTTAGTAGGAAGGTGGCTTCTGTGTGCAATGATATTTGTGGTTTAGACTGATTTTGCCTTCATTACACTCACTGCCTGGTTCATGCACATTCTGAGGGATTTTCTTTTTTGCAAACCTACTGCTCAATGCATATATAGTTGTCTTATATTTTGAGTTTTAAATATGCCTAATTTTATGTCACTTTATCCTAAGTACCTCTTACTTACTGCTTCATTTGACAGTCAAACACCAAGGTCTGAAATGTGTTGTTGTTTAGGCAATTTGGGGTGCATAATGTTAATAATGTATCATCTGTAAATTCTAGATAGTGTTCATAGTCAATTGTAAAAGAAAGCACTCACTTAAACAGGGCTGGGTACATTGTGGACATCTTTGTGATTTTTACTTCAACACAAAAATGCCATTTTAAGCAATACTGTTCACAAATTCAGAATTTGTTTCAGAATGTTCTCATGATTCTCATTAATACTAACAACAGTTAATGCTTGTAGCACTAAAATTTAGAAACCACCTTAATGGCAGCATTAAAAGAGGAGAACGATTTGGTTCTAGGATGCAACCCTGAGAATATTAAAAACAATTTTAATTGAAGCTAGACTAAAATGTTCCAGAAAGATGTTTGATTTTAAGATAAGGAAAAATTGGTTTATATTTTTTCTTAGTATTGTGATATAAATAGTACATCTAAAAATCAGTCTAATTCCTAAGAACTATTAATGTTGATCTCATTTAATTATTGAAAAAGTCAATTTAGAAAGATTCTAATATACTGTACATTAGGATCAGTGAAGGCGTAGTAGTTATTTTCGGAATGGTCTGGATTTTTCTAAAATCTAGAACTGGTTTTAAAAGGTAGATATTTGAGTTTCCTTTAAATTCATCATTGAATTTCCTTTGATGTACTAAGATTGGCAGTGTAAGCAGCAACATCGTGTGGTTCAGAATCCAGGAGAAACTGTAGGTACCTGTATTGCCTTTACTGCTGCTGGGAGAAGCTTTCTAAAATTGTATTGGCCAGATTCAGAAAGCTCATGTTTTGATAGTTTATTATTATTATTATTATTATGGTGACTTATTATGTATGTGGTGTACTATTCTCAATTTTTTACCATGGTTAGCTCATATTAATGAGTATTTTATCACATCATTCAATCATTTTACATACATTTCCTGGTGTTTAAGTGTGATATGACAAGAAAACATTTTTACAATTGATACAGTTCTGTGTCAGTTAAGGTGGCTTATAGTTTAAGAAGGTAGTGTGGGAAACTGAGGTATATAAATTTAAGCAGTCTGTTGTCCTGAAATTAACTAAAATTCATAGATTGCATATTACTAAGAGCAGAGCTCTTCAAATAATTTAGAGGAGGTGATACACAAGACCCTGACGCTCTCAGCACCTTAAAAATGTATTGCTGCTCTATCAATGTAACATTGAAGAAAGATTCTGACTTATTTTAATATCTACACTTCTGAAAAATTACGTGGTAAATGACAGAAAACATGTGTTTTTGAAGCAGATAATCTGTCAAATATGTTAAATTGAACGAAATCTTTAAAAAACAACACAATTTTCCATAGAATTTGAGTAATGGCACAGTGCTTTTATTTAAAACAGTCAATCAAAATCAGTGTTCAAAGTAAACAGTGCAGTGATTCAAAAGAACTCTTGCTTTATGGATTATTTATTTAATGAAACGTGGAGGTTTGAAAATCAATAAAATAGAAAAACAATCCTTTAAAAACCCGGCCTAGCACCCAGGCTACCACACAGCTGTCAGCGAGCGCTCGTTCACCCACTCGCACCGCCTCTCTCTCTCCTGCTTTCTCCAGCCACCTCCGTCTTTCTTTCTCTTCCTTGTTTTTTTTTTTTACTCTGTTTTTCCTTCCTCTCTGACTCGCGTTTCTCTTTATATGCAGAGAGGCAGCACATTAGCCACAGGAACAATCACAGATGTGGGCAGTCCCTCACCTGTGCACTAGGTGAGAAAAGCCCACACTGCAGATCGCCCTGCGGCTCGCTAAGTTGCGAGCGCGGTGATTATTTATTTAAAAACTAAAGCGGCCTTTGGTAAGAGAGATGTGGACCCATAACACCACATAAGCCTTTGTTGGAATTTCAAGCATTGGCTGGCTGGTGTACGCGGTTTATGAACAGATATGGGCTGTGCCTTCGTCAGCGAACAGAAATCGTGCAGAAACTGCCAAAAGATCTAGAAGAAAAGGTCAGTTCCTTTCATAAATTTATTATCAAGCAAAGACAAAGGCATGACTTTGACCTCAGTAACATTGGTAAGATGGATGAAACGCCAATGACATTTGATATGCTGGGGAATCGAACTGTAGCAGGTATTGGTGAGAAGACCATACTTAAGACAACGGGCCATGAAAAAACCCAAGTTTTACCCTCGACTCTTATGCAGGTCATAACAAATTTCGTAATTTTCGGCTTAAAAATACACTCAACTTATCTGCGAGATCGACTAATACGCGAGTATCTACGGTAATTACTCTGTTGCCATCCCATTTTCAGATTTGTGGTCTGTTTTTCAGAGCAGTGACACATTGCTACTGCTTTTAAGACAATCTCTAATTTATATTTATAAATAATTACAAATATGAGAGAGAATCAAAAAGTAATGGAAACTTACCCTTATAACGGGTTAACAACAGATGAGCCAAACAGTTATATCACTTCTCCAATTACTCTCCCTGCTGGTTGGTGAACTCCTTGTATCACTCCACTAACTTTTTTATTCTGCTCCTGAATCCAGGTCTCTATCACTTCCTTAACGAACCTGCGACCGGATAGAGCCACTTTAAACTGGACCGAAGAAGTAATAGTTGCATTGTCCTAGATCAGGCTTGTAAGGGGGATATGGAAGATGTTAATACTACAGCTGTTGAAGTGCCTCCATAGTTGCAGCTGCAGCTTGAGTAATGTGTGTTGTCAAGGAACAGCAAGACTGTTTTTGACAGCCTTACAGTTTCCTTCTAAGCACAGTCTGTTGCACTGGTCACTGATTTTGTGTGTTCTTGAAAATACATAGGAATAGAACCATTGATGTCGATTTTCTTGTTTGAGGACTGTCATTTGAACTTCTTCTTTACTGGAGACGACAGGTACTACCAATGCATTCTTTGTCACGTGCTTTCCAGATCACAGTGATGGACCTGTGTGTCGTCTCCTGTGACAATCTGCTCCAAAACTCTCGGATGTTCTTTGTAACATTTCAGGAAATAGGTTGTAACCTCCACACACTGTTGCGTGTAAGCTTGTAAGCCATTTGGTAACCCATCTTGTTCAAACTTTACAGTACCTTAAGTCATTGTGCAGTGTGGCATGTATAGATGTATAACTGGTAATCCAAATGTGCAGCAACAGAGGGCAACATAATTCTTCAGTCTTCTCTGATGCAGACATTCATCATGTTAATGTGGGCTTGTTGGTGTGAAGTTTATGGTTGACCACATTGAGCTTTGCTGGTTTCTCTTGTTCTCCCCACTTCAAACCGTTGTATCCATTCATAAACATTTTGTCAAAAAAATAGGGTCAAAAATTAAAACTGGCAAAAGAGAGCTTAGCAAGTTACTCAGATGTTTAAGAACAATCACCTGAAAGTGTCTTAAAGGCCAGTGATGTTTGGCCCAATATTGTCAGCATGTGAAGGAACGAGTGCCAATCAAAACAGTTTGTATAAAACAGGATAAAACATTTGTGTTATTAATTTCAGGTGGGGAGACAGTGTATGTATGAATCTAATAGACCTTGCTTTTTAATGGTGTCCTGTTCTAGTCTTTGCCCCTGAGATGGCGTGCTTTTTCCTAATAGCATAGCTGTGTTATGGTTTGTGCTTTCTGAATGAAGTCATGGTTTTAAAGCTCACTATTTGATGGAGTGTATTTGTATATATTTATTTACAATGATTTACTTTTAATTGATTTGATTCACCAGTGCAAAATAAAGGGAAAGACAAAATAAAGTATAAATCACACCCTCAAATTATAATCCCATTGAGGAGTGAGAGGCATAAGAGTATCCTTGATAATTAAAATACTGCCCTTTTAAAAAGTTGTGCAACAGTTGCTTCTTAGACATCCATCCATGCATTATCCAACCCGCCACGGGGGTCTGCTGGAGGCAATCCCAGCCAACATAGGATGCAAGGCAGGAAACAAACCCCAGGCAGGGCGCCAGCCCACCGCAGGGCGCGCACATACACACCCACCAAGCACACACTAAAAACAATTTAGGATCACCAATGCACCTAACCTGCATGTCTTTGGACTGTGGGAGGAAACCCACGCAGACACGGGGGGAACATGCAAACTCCACGCAGGGAGGACCTGGGAAGCGAACCCGGGTCTCCTAACTGCGAGGCAGCAGTTACCCACTGTGCCACCGTGTAATTATGCTCTTTTTTCCTTTTTCAGTAGGCAGTACCAGATTTATTTCACAGATATATTGAACATTCTTGAACAGGCCAATGTAGTATTATTTAAAAACAAATCATATGATATAGTAGACTGTGAATTATTTTATAACTATCCAGTGGTGTAGCGGAGGGGGCGGTCCACCCCGGGCGGCACATATTTGGGGCCGGTATTATTGGCCAAAAGGCTCAGTACAATTCGTGTGTACGCAGCAGGGTTCGGAAAAATATCATTCATTAATGAAAATGGTCAAATTCTCAGATTTTTAACCACAAAAGCTTGAAAAGTAATGTTCAGACTGTCCTCCTGTGACGGCATCAGACACAGCAATAACAAAAATAAAAAAAATTACTCCGATAATAATTTCTAGGAATATAAACAACTAATTTACAATGTATAATTTTGTTTCGTTATCAATCCGAATGCGTTCTTGCTCTGCGCAGAAAACATCCCCACCAATCACTCGTACCCTACTTTGGTTCTGGTTTTCGTAGCGTAATTATATTAAACTAATAATTAGAACACGGCTTATCAGTGCGTTTATACTATATTCTTGTCTAGTTGATGCTTATAAATATATATAAAAAATGATTGCTGTTTCTTTATATATGAATAAATCTATGCAAAATTTATCTTAATTTTTCTCTATACGTCATTTTAATTTTCTATTTAAATAGTTTAACATATTCAGATATGTTGGAGGGCAGCAAATCGAAGCCCCGCACCACCCCGAGCGTCACGAACTCGAGCTACGCCACTGTAACTATCATCACCAGAAACTGCTAACTGGAAAGACCAGTAACTTACAGAAACTGAATTTAAAACTGTTACTTAGATGAGAGGCATGAACATTTAAACATTACAAAATTCTCCACTGGCTTCTGTGCTTGGACTACTCCTTTTAATATATTTGAATAAATATGTAATGCTTTAAAATCGGTGAATGTCATACAACTGCAAAGACAGCAAACACTGAAAAGTGATCAGAAACAATTTAAAGGGCACAGACTACATTTAAAACTGGTACGTGTGCAGACTGCTAGGATATGGAACTTTAGTTGTAAATCCAAAATCAAACATGCCTGCCTGGAGAAAGCAAAATCTGAAAATTGTTGAGCCTTACCTTAGTGCAACCTTCCCAACATATAAGAGACTGTGCATAATCATCCAAATGAAAATATATGGTTATACTGTAGAATATTGTCCATTGAACCATTTTTAGAACACAGACTGTTTAGGGTTGCTGGGAGCCTTTGTACCTTAAACACATTACACTTTCTTTGTGTGCTGCTGGAGCACAGGCAGGTAACTTACTCAGGTTTGTACAGTGATTTGAGGGTTGGAATTGAACCAACAGCCTTACTGTTTAAAGTCAAACACTTTAGCCACCAATCTGTTAGTCAATACCTTTTTCTGGGAATATATAATGTACTTAGAGTATTTATGCAGTTTCCATCAGAAATATATTGCATTAGCTTGAGTATTTATACACGGAATGAGGCCAAGAACAATGAATGCATAGTTAAAGGGCTGTCCAAGCTAATTTAATGACACTCATTTTTAACTGAGGTGGGCTCGATTTACTGATTTTCTTTAGGTAACCCGCTTTGTAAATTTTACAGAATTGGTGTTTTCAAAACACCGACAATGCCACACTTGCACTGCCTCCTGGGTTTGGTCATACAGTTTCGTAGAGTTAACTCACACTGTGTTTTTTGTTTTTTTTTTCTTCCTGACTGCACATGTATATTTTTTATTGTATTATATGGTATAAATTCCCTTGTATACAACTTTCTCAGAGTTCTTACTATACAATAAAGTGAGTGATTTACTGTAAAATAAGTAGTTGTTGATTTGCCAGAATTGTTGTTAAAAGCTCTTTATCACCTTTAGCAAGAATGTATAAACAGGCTGCATTCTTCACCCTGACTCCAGTAAGAGCCGTAAAGTATGCGCATGTGATAATCTTTGACAATCTCCACTCTCCTTTTAGTCCTATTATAAAAATATTCATGTGATCATGTAATTTATTGTTTTTACGTTTCCTGAATCCATAAGGGATTATTCACTTTTAGACTTTTTCCAATGTGTCGTGTAAATTTAGAGCAGAAGATCTGCTTCCATTTATTTACTCATAAATACTATGCTTCTCCTAAACCTAGAAACTTAGAAACTCCAATCACATTCAAAGTAGAGTACAAGAATACTTTGTATATGCCTATTTTGTGAGTCTTCCACTGAATAGAAGATTATTATCACACAAAACCATTGATTGGAAATACTCAAGTTCATTGTTAACCACTAAGTGTCTGTAAAATCTGATCAAACAATTCACAGAATGCTTGAGCAGGTGAATTTCAAAGGCCATTCTGCAAAAGGCAAACACTCCCATCAGCATCAAGCATTTTCTAATCAGTACAGATATAAGCTAGTGAATTGCTGGAGCAAGGTATTCAAAGTCATAATGAAAATCTAACAGCATGACGACAAAGTAAAATTGTGAAGCAATAAAAGAAATTCACTTGAACAAATGGCATAAAATTTCATGTGAAAAGCATATTGGAAGGTATTCAATGATTTGGGCCTCGATGTCCACCTATGGAGCTTGTTCCCTCAGCTTTAATAACAGTTTAAGGGTTATTGCTGTCTACCTATTTACAAGATACTGGACTCAGACTCATTGGCCAGTATTGCTGCTTTCAGAGTTCATCGGTTAACAAAAGTCTTTCCCTAAAATATTCTCTAGATCTACCCTCATTTTACTTCAGAACCAAATTCGTAACCCTCAGCCCCACTGCAATTTAAACACTGTGTTTGTCTATTCTGAAGATCTCATTCCATGTAATCGTAATGACTGGAGAGATCACCATATTACATTTATAGTAATTCACTGTTATTGCAGTGAGTCCAATATTATGCTAACCCTGAACCATTATCCTGCAGGATAAAAGGCTGTTTTGAGATGGATGCACATCTGCCATTAAGGCGTATGTCTAATTGGCAAAAATAACCTGTGGATATGTTAAAACACCAACTAAAAATTACATTAAAGTCTTGGCAAATATCTGAAAAGGACAGCCTTAGCTTGTGGTTACCTTAATTTGAAATTGTTGTCATTTTCTTTCTGTTTGTCCTTTTGAGGGTCACAGTATCAACATAGTGAGTTGAGCTGAGCAGGCCTCCCTATCCTCAGCCACTTTCTTGAGGACTTGCCTGGGAAAGCCCAGATATTTCCTGCAGCAGATGTAACCTGCTCAGTGTGTCCTTGGTCTACCTGTCTCTTCTCCAGAAGATCATGCCTTGTACACCTCCCATGGAAGGATTCCAGGGGCCATCCAAACTACCTGTTAAGCGGACATTAACTGTCTCCTCTTGATCTGAAGAATCACAAGTTCAGCTCCAATATTGCAAGCTCCTTTACACTGTCAGTGCCGCTGACCCAACTAGCCCTGCACATAAAGCTTATTTTCACTTCTTGAACATGTAATCTCATTTTCAAAATCACTAACAAAAACTTGTGACAATAAGTAAGAATGGGCCTGTAAACTAACCAATGGCCAGCTTCATCTGCAGACTTAGCAGCTTAACCACCATGTTCAGGAACAATGTTCAGAAAATTGATCACATCTACCCTCACTCATGAACAAAACTGTGTGGTACTCCTCCACATGTAGCAGCTAGTGCACTGATGTATATTTGACATGCACTTGTATACCTGCACAGATGAAGTACAGCAGGAAGAGTGGAGGTAAACTCTACTGCAAGAAAGAAAATGGAGTTCAGCAAAATAAGTGGCCTCAGCTGTGGTTCTTTTTAATGCTGCCTAGCTGAAGTTTCATCTCTATTGGTCCAATAATGAAGTGGCTGGTTTATATAAAGGGATCTCCAGAAGGGCTAGGTTACAGTCATATGAAAATGTTTGGGAACCCCTCTCAGCCTGCATAATAATATACTCTACATTCAACAACAAAAAAGAACTGGTATGTCTTTCATTTCCTAGGAACATCTGAGTAATGGGGTGCTTTCAACATCAGCTCTATAACTGGGTTTCCATGGCTAAGCAGCTGTATCCCATTCATAAGATATGCAATGCGAAGAGCCAGTTGTACTAGAGTAAAAGCACAGTACCATTGCAGTCTGGAGCAGGGCAAATGTGCCCTCTGGAATGATGAATCATACTTCTGATGGATAAATCTGAATTTGGTGGTTTCAGGAGATGCTACCTTCTGGACTACACAGTGTAAAGTTTGGTGGTGGGCAGATCAGGGTTTGGTCTAGGCTCCTTGGCTCACGTGAGAGGTACTGTTAATGCCCAGGACACAAAAGCATTTTAGACAATTGTGTCCTTCCAACTTTGTGGCGACAGTTTCAAGAAGGCCCTTTTCTGTTCCAGAACTACTGTACCCATGTGTACAAAGCCAAGAGAGGTGTTTCCTAGGAACATCTGAGTAATGGGGTGCTTTCCGAACAAAGATTTTTAGTGAAGCAGTATTTAGTTATATGAAATTAAATCAAAAGTGAAAAACTGGCTGTGCAAAAATTTGGGTGTCCTTGTAATTTTGCTGATTTGAATGCATGTAACTGCTCAATACTGATTACCTGCAACACAAAATTGGTTGGATTAGCTTGTTAAGCCTTGAACTTCATAGACAGGTGTGTCCAATCATGAGAAAAGGTATTTAAGCTGGTCAGTTAAGTTGTGCTGCCCTTTGACTCTCCTCTGAAAAATGACAGCATGGGATCCTCAAAGCAACTCTCAAAAGATCTGAAAACAAAGATTGTTCAGTATCATGGTTTAGGGGAAGGCTACAAAAAGCTATCTCAGAGGTTTAAACTGTCAGTTTCAACTGTAAGGAATGTAATCAGGAAATGGAAGGCCACAGGCACAGTTGCTGTTAAACTCAGTTCTGGAAGGCTAAGTAAAATACAGGAGCGGCATATGCGCAGGATAGTGAGAATGGTCACAGATCACCTCCAAAGACCTGCAAGAACATCTTGCTGCAGATGGCATATCTGTACATCGTTCTACAATTCAGCACAATTTACACAAAGAACATCTGTATGGCAGGGTGAGGAGAAAGAAGCCCTTTCTGCACTCACGCCACAAACAGATTCACTTGTTGTATGCAAATGCTTATTTAGACAAGCCAGATTCATTTTGGAACAAAGTGCTGAAATACTGCTGTTTCAATAAGGTATGTCTTATATTCAAAGGAAGTTACTACTTTGAAAGCTCAGCCAATGATAAACAAAAATCCAAAGAATTAAGAGGGGTTCCCAAACTTTTTCATATGACTGTAGGTATCTCCTGGGATTTGCCATTCAGTAGTGCTTATGGAAAGGGAGAAGGTTTTAGCGACAGCACCCTCTCTCGAAGTGGGGTGGAACTGCTTACCTTTCAAGAGCCTTGGCACACGTGTGTGACAGGATATAACCCAGAGAGCTCTTTCTGAATACGATAAGTACTATATTTCAGTAGCCTATCACTGACCTTACTACAAAAGCTGAGGACTGTGAGGTCTCTTCATTATTCAAAAACACCTTCTTGATTGCCACTTTAGTCAGCCAGTTTTCAGCCCCTTCCCTTCCCTTGCCTTCCAAACAACAGTGAAGAGCCATTTTACCCGAATCAGCCCAATAATATGAAGTGGTTAACATTTCGTTTTGGATGTCATTTCATTTTTAACTACATTAGCAAACGCAGAGCAGAACCAAGAACAACCAGGCCTTCTAGCATGGCCTTCTCCAAGGAGGGTGTGTTTACATGGTTTGTGAGTTCCTCAAAGGGTTTTTTCTTTGCTTGATGACACACTGGCCAAAACTATGTGGACTCCCCTCCAATTTACTAAGTTCAGATGTTTCAGATGCACCCATTATTCACAGGCTGCTCACAACCTTGCGACCTCATAACAGTAGAATGGATTTTACTGAAAGGCTCCATGACTTTAAACTGTCACTGTCATATGATGCCATTTTTGCCACGAGTCAATACATAAAGTTGCTGCTTTGCTAGATCTGCCCTGGTTAACCCTAAGTGCTATTATCGTGAAGTGAAAGTGTCTGGGACAGGGGTGTCCAGCTCCAATCCTGGAGGGCTGCAGATTTTCATTCTAACCCTTTTCTTAATTAATGACCTGTTTTTGCTTCTAATTAATTACTGTTCCCTTCATTTGAATTGACTTGCTGTTTAAGATTTACAGCCCTTAGTTGGTTCTTTTGTTCCTTAGTTTACAAGCCAAACGCTGAGAAACCAAACGCGTCACCACATGACTGGCAAATCTGTGTCCATCACACTATTCATGAAAAAGAAGAAAGGTGAAGGTCTCAGTAATGTTGATCTGCTCAGGTCTACAAAACATTTTGTTTGTGTATTCTGCTGTGGCAGAATGAGAGCACCAACAAGCCATGGAATTACATAACAAATTAAATTAAAAACAGGAATCTCCTTCTAATTATGAAAATGGTTGGAGTTTGAGGCCGTCAACTTGGCAGATCATCTGTTGGCTCACTTCACATCTCGTTTTTATTTGGCTGCTGTTTAAGGATACAGGAAGCAATTCGGAGGACTATTAAATAACAAAGTCAATTAACAGAAGAAATTGGTTGCCAATTAAAGTGTCAGAAGGGAAATCCCACAGCCACTGCGGCCCTCCAGGATTGGAGTTGGACACCCCTGGTCTAGGAGGAACAACAGCTCAATCATAAGACTACGCAATAGAGGCTTCTGAGTTCTGTAGGGAACAGCACATAAAGATTACATGTCTTCTGTTGCATCCCTCAAAACAGAGTTACAAACTACTTCTGGAAACAACATCAGCTCTATAACTGGGTTTCCATGGCTAAGCAGCTGTATCCCATTCATAAGATATGCAATGTGAAGAGCCAGTTGTACTAGAGTAAAAGCACAGTACCATTGCAGTCTGGAGCAGGGCAAATGTGCCCTCTGGAATGATGAATCATACTTCTGATGGATAAATCTGAATTTGGTGGTTTCAGGAGATGCTACCTTCTGGACTACACAGTGTAAAGTTTGGTGGTGGGCAGATAAATGGTCTGGGGCTGTTTTCAGGGTTTGGTCTAGGCTCCTTGGCTCACGTGAGAGGTACTGTTAATGCCCAGGACACACAAGTATTTTAGACAATTGTGTCCTTCCAACTTTGTGGCGACAGTTTCAAGAAGGCCCTTTTCTGTTCCAGAACTACTGTACCCATGTGCACAAAGCCAAGAGAGGTGCAGTTTGATGAGTTTGCTATAGAGGAACTTGGGTGACGTGCACAGATCACTAATGAATACCTTTGACATGAATTGGAGCACCACTTGTAAGCCAGGTCTTTCCGTCCAACATTAGAAGTTGACCTCACAAATGCTCTTTTAGTTGAATAGACACAAATTCTGACAACCATACTCTTGGAGGACCAACTCTATGGGAAAGGCATTGTATAAATAAAATGTATTATTATCATCATTAATGCCTATGGTTTTGGAATAGGATGTCCAACAAGCTCATATAATGTACAGTATATCCTGGTGAGGTCAATGTTTTCCCATCATATCATAAAGCATAACAATACTGCTGAATTCAAACCTTTGGTCCAATATGCTATGATTAATTTCTAGGTGACACTGCTTCTGCACTCTTCAATCAGGCAAGTCGTAATTTGTTAGCAAATAAATATTTATTTGTTTCATTCAGGTGAGAGGCTCGATTTTTTCTATCATCCTGTATAAGGATTTACAATGTACATTATTTTTAAATCGATTCTGTTTAGATCTTAACAGATTGCACAACTATCGATAAATTTGATTTTAATCAGGTTATGCACAAGCATTTGGAGCTGGAATGTCTTCCTGCACAAAAAGCACATAAAGTGGATTCATAAGTATTCAGAACCCTTCACTTTTTTCAAATTTTGCTTTGGTGCAGCCTTGTGCTACAGTCATTTAAATTCATTTTTTTCTCCACATAAAGAAACAGAATGACAAAAGCAAAATTAGGATGATAGACATTTTTTACATATATTTTTTTTTTTTAATAAAAAACAAATGTCACATTGACAGAAATATTCCGATCCTTTACTCAGTACTTAGTCATTGCAACTTTAGCATGATAGATAGATAGATACTGTAGATAGATAGATACTTTATTAATCCCAAGGGGAAATTCACATAATCCATCAGCAGTATACTGATACAAAGAAACAATATTAAATTAAATAGTAATAAAAATGAAAAAAATTAAAATAAAATTAATGTTAGTATTTACTTCCCCGGGTGGAATTGAAGAGTCGCATAGTGTGGGGGAGGAACGATCTCCTCAGTCTGTCACTAAAGCTACTCCTCTGTCTGGAGATGACACTGTTAAGTGGATGCAGTGGATTCTTCATGATTGACAGGAGTTTGCTTAGTGCCCGTCGCTCTGCCACAGATGTTAAACTGTCCAACTTTAATCCTACAATGGAGCCTGCCTTCTTAACAAGTTTGTCCAGGCGTGAGGCGTCTTTCATCTTTATGCTGCCACCCCAGCACACCACCGCGTAGAAGAGGGCACTCGCCACAACCGTCTGGTAGAACATCTGCAGCATCTACATGCAGCTTGGAATCTTCTTGGGTATCACACAACAAGCTTTGCACATCTGGGTTTGGAGATTTTCTCCCATATTTCTTCTGTAGCACATCTCAAACTCTGTCAGACTTGATGGAAACTTTTGGTGAACAGCTATCTCCAGCTCTCTCCAGAGATGTTCAATTCTGATCAAGTCCAGTCTCCATCTGGGCAACTAAAGGACATTCCCAGAGTTGTCCCTAAGTCACTCCTGTGTTGTCTTTGCTATGTACTTAGAGTAATTTTCCTTTTGGAAAGCGAGTTCTTGGCCCAGGTGGAGATCCAGAGAGCTCTGTAGCAAGTTTTCATTAAGGATATCTCTGTAGTTTGCCAAGTTCAGCTTTCCCTCAACCTTATCTAGTCTCCCAGCACCTAGCGCTAAAAAACAACCTTAAAGTATGATGCTGCCACATCCATCCTTCGCTGCTGGAGTGGTAATACACATGTGATGAGTGGTGTCTAGATTCCTCCAGCCATGATACTTAGAATTGAGCCTGAACTGGTCAATCTTGGCTTTATCAGACTGAAGAATCTTGTTTCTCATGGTCTGCGAGTTCTTTAGATACCTTTTTGCAAATTCAAAGTCTGTTTCCATTTTTCTTTTACTGATTAGAGACTTCTGTCTGGCCATTCTGCCATAAAGCTCATAAAAGTAGAGTGTTACAGGGTTATTGTCATTCTGTAGGTGTCTCCACTCTCCGCACAGGATCTCTGGAGCTCAGTCACAGTAATCATTGGGTTCTTCAATCATCTCCCTTACCATGGCCCTTCTCCTATGACTGCTGACTTTGTCGAAGTAGCCAACTATAGGAAGAGTCATGGTTGTTCAAAACTTTTTCCACTTAAGATTTATGTAGGCCACTGTGCTCTAGGGAGCCTTAGTAGTATAAGCCTGGCGGCTTCGGTCAAACTGTCAATCAAAATTATTAATGACTTTTAAGCACATCCCGCCCCATAAGCCACGTCCCCATGACGTAATACCAGAAGTTCTGCCCGTCGCCCCCTGATGACATCACACCGGAAAGTCCCGGCCCCTCAAGTGACCAAGCCCGCCCATTTGGCACCGCCCCCAGGTGGCAGATGGGTAAGACCAAGCCCCCGCCCAGACTCCACCTTGAACCCGCCCCTGGCACCTGATTGGTACAGGAAACTGTCAAGGGGAATTTGATGGATGCATGTCCCCTGCTTGAACCCGTCCCGGCAGCTGATTGGTACAGGAAACTGTCAAGGGGAATTTGATGGATGTCTGTCCCCTGCTTGAACTCACTACCTCCCCACACCCACTTCCCAGCCCCCCTCTCCTGAAAAACAAGCCCGGGCAGGTTACAGCCTTTACCTCGACAAGCACAGACATGCCATGAGCGTGTCCTGACAAGATCAGACATGCCCAAGATCGTCCCTCGACCAGTCCGGCCAGGTTCCCATCCGTACCCTGTCGGCCTGAAGGGCCTGCCTCGGCCCCCGGTGAGGCAGCACCCGACGGCCGGCCTTCCCACACTTCCCAGTCCACTCTCCGGAGGACGTGTGCTGCCTGCTAAAAGCCCTTCTGAAAGGGCGGTATAAAACAGCGAAGCATCTTCTTCAGTTCTATCTATGATTTTAATATGAACACGAAATTAAAATATCTATCTCATCTTTGCTTTATGACTTGCAGCTCCAGGCTTTTTAGCCCATCTCAGAGACAGATTCTTTTGTCAGCTTGCCGCAGCAATTGGCACATTGAGAGAGAAAGAAATCAGACACATCAAGACCGGCTATGTCTGACCCCAACTTGAACCCGCCCCCGGCACCTGATTGGTACAGGAAACTGTCAAGGGAAATTTGATGGATGTCTGACCCCTCTTGAACCCGCCCCCAGCACCTGATTGGTTCAGGAAACTGTCAAGGGCATTTTGATGGATGTCTGTCCCCTCAGGGACAGGGCGAACCCTCCTTCATTCGAGGCCAGAATCGGGAGGTAGAGGACGAGGTTGCCTGGGAGGAGTGGAGGTGTCAGGAAGAGTTGTTGGTGTTCTATTGTAAGTGTTTTTGGGACTGTGTTGGGCCTGTGGGACACTGGGAAGACGTGCGTCCACAGGCTGAAGAAGTGCAATAAAGCCTGTTGATTTTACACGTGCCTCTGTGCCGGTCAGGCGCTATATAGAGAGGCCTTCACAACATAAATAAATCAGATTTTATTTATTTGCATATTTTATTATACCTACTTAACTTTTATCAACTTTTATCTATCTCTATATTTATTTTTCTGTATCAGAAGGTAGTTTAAGTTGATTTGTTTTGGGTTCAATAGATGTATTTTTCATATTTTCGATTCTTGTTTTCTTTTTTTTACATCTTCGCGCCCCCTAGTAGGGTGAGCCCACAGTTTGAGAACCACTGTGTAGGGTTTTATGTGTAAAACACTCTGCGGCATTTCAAGCTAAGTTAGATTCCCTTGTTTATTCAGCCGTCCATCGGTGTTCCATTTTTATTATAAATTGTATTTAGTCTCCCTTTATTTACTAAGCATTTTATACGATAATTAGAAAACAGTTATCTTGTTCAGGCTTTAATTTAAAACAGCATTTTCATCAACAGGTTATAAACACTTTGGTACTCAGGGGGCTTTGTATAATACAACGTTTTAGAAATTCTGTGAACGCTTGGTAAGAGCCTTCCATTTTACATCAGTTATGAACCCCTGAAAATAAGAACGGTTATAGGAGGTTATAGGAGCCTGTACACTACAGGGCTGATGAGGATTAGGCTTTGGACACGTTAGGCCAATCAGGATGGAAAATGTTTTAGTGAATAGTTACATCATATCTATTATAGGCGTCAGCACAAGGATTATAATTTTACTAAAACAGTGAGGTTTTATTCTTTCTTTTTGTTAGTCCAGGTGACATAGGACAGCTGTCATTGAAAACTGCTTTTCCCTCTGTTTGTGAAAAAGCGCCCTTGGTTTTAGTAGCATTCAGGGTGAAGGGGATGTAAGTTTAATCTGTGATTCCAAGAGTCAACAAGTGTCTGCAAACGTCTTGAATACGAGTCAAAGGACCAGGGTTTGTGCGGGGATCATAGTCAGGTGTAGAGTTCTCAAGCACTGGGATCTATTTATAAGGTTTATTTAATTTAGTTATAAACAAAATGATTGGTGGCATTTTGCTTTGAAATTAACAATAGTTTGATACAGCTTTAAGAATCAGAATGCAAGACAAACCTCTACACTCTATAACAAAATGTTGCTGTTCCAATAGGATTATCTCGGATCTCTGTTTTATTTTAACCTTTTGACAAGAAACCCCTGGTCAGGGAAATATACCACCTACTGTATATTGAAAATGAACAGTGACGACATGCTAACTAAATAGATATGATATTTTAGAATATGGACCTGTGTGCTAACCCCATGATTCTGACAAACTAAAGGGTCTTCGCTTAATTGTCAAACATCCTGCGTGTACTCTGGATCTTATAATGGAGACTGCAAAAGATTCTCTAATCTTTACTCTGTAATGGTCCAGATGATGGAGATCTAGCGCCTGTGTCCGCAGTGTTAACCAGTCATAGGACAAGATGTTCAAAATTCACCTCGGGTTTTTCAAAAGAGACAGGACGAGTGTGGCGTGTGTTCTGTATTCTCTTTACTGTATTCACTATTCACAATGACCATAACCCCGAGACCTTAGGTTTTTTATGTTGAAGTACCTTTCACTGACCCGAATAAGAGACATCCATCAAACTGCTCTTGACAGTTTCCTTAACCAATCAGGCCGCTGGGGCGGGAGTCTCTTTTCAAAGAGTATAAAAAACGTTTTCAACAACCCACCATCCTCGATAATGAAAGAAATTAGGGTTTAAAAATCAAATGGTCCTTTATTGGTCATTTTCAAAAACAATATTAAAATTCAGAGAGGTTTTACCAACCACTTCAAAACATTACAACTAAACAGTGTGGTTAAAAGCCAACAAAAAAAAATGTGATCTCACCGGGACATTCAGTTCAGACACTTCATCTGATTTTTCCAGGTTGTATACCTGTAAAACCCTAAGGTCCGACAGACTTATCAGGTCCAGAAAATGGCGTTTAGAGAAAGCCTCGGTTAATTCACGTATTTTTGAGTAAGAGTCAGCGTCCGTGTGATGAAAGGCTTGGACAATCGACTCCTGAATAGAATGTTCATTTTTCCGGTCAGCATTTTGTACAAAGGTGGTAAAAAGGTAGAAAGATGTGGAAGCAGCCCAAAGTCTTGATGACCGGGCTGCTGAGCCATGGTTTGCGGAAAACAGACAGCTGCTGCTGCTGCTGAGCCGGTCAGTCTCAAACAGACCCGTAGGCCGTGTCTGGCTGGGTCGTTCTGTTTAACATCCCTGCCGGTACTTTTTAGGTGCTGATCTGTTATCCTATCCAGCAGAGCTGCCATCCAACATTTGCCCAGCTTCAGAGCCTTTTGAAATGTTTCACCCAGGGCCCGTCAGTTTGTTCAAGGGCCATGCCCGCATAATTCCATCCTTGGGTGATATGTTCCAATCGGCCAGAGCTTCTACCGGTCATCCACGGCCTCTTCTTGTTGCACGGCCTGAATGGCTATCTCCTCAGACCCTGCTAGGAACCCCGGAACATCATGAGCAGGAACAAAGATGTCAGGTACTGTGCGGTTCTCCAGGAAACTATCCGACTGATATAGATCACCAGGGGCAGATACCTGAGGCTCAGGCCCCTAGATCTGGGCAGTTGAAGGCATAAGAAGGTCCAGCCAAGAAGGGTGGTCTGCAGGCTAGCTGTTAGGCGCAGAGTACTCGGAGTCGGGCACGATAGCCTCAGGTCAACACAGGCCATTGTAGGGGGCCGTCTGGTCCGTAGACCGTCGTGGCTGATCAGGAACATAGCTGGAGAGATGCTGATTGTTAACCGTTCAAAACACATAATTGAAAACGTTTTTTATACTCTTTGAAAAGAGACTCCCGTCCCAGCGGCCTGATTGGTTAAGGAAACTGTCAAAAGCATTTTGATAGATGTCTCTTATTCAGGTCAGTGAAAGGTACTTCGACATAAAAAACCTAAGGCCTCGGGGTTATGGTCACTGTGAATAGTTAATACAGTAAAGAGAATACAGAACACACGCCAAACTCGTCCTATCTCTAAACCCTAGGTGAATTTTGAACATCATGTCCTGTGACCGGTTAACACTGCGGACACAGGCGCAAGATCTCCGTTATATGGACCATTACAGAGTAAAGATTAGAGAATCTTTTGCAGTCTCCATTAAAAGATCCATAGCACCCACAGGGAGTTGGACAATTAAGATCAGACCCTTTTAGTTGGTCAGAATCAAGGGGTTAGCGCCCAGGGCCATATTCTAAAATATCTTAGATTATATCTATTTAGTTAGCATGTCGTCACTGTTCATTTTCAATATAGGTGGTATATTTCCCTGACCAGGGGTTTCTTGTCAAAAGGTTAAAATAAAACAGAGATCCGAGATATTCCTATTGGAACAGCAACATTTTGTTATAGAGTGTAGAGGTTTGTCTTGCATTCTAATTCTTAAAGCTCTATCAAACTATTGTTAATTTCAAAGCAAAATGCCAACAATCATTTTGTTTATAACTAAATTAAATAAACCTTATAAATAGATCCCGGTGCTTGATAATACTTAACCCTAATTGATATCATTAAATGATACTTCTGTGTTTTATTCAGATTTAATATTTTTAATTTGCCTTTTTAAGCTTTATTTAAAATGAACTCTTTAAGACACATTCAGACTATTCAGACTGCGCATGTCAAAAAGCTTATTATTTATTTCAAATGTTTTTATACATCACGGCAGTTTTTCAAATTGTAATCACTCCACTTTTTCATGTGGTTATTTACTTCATAAATCACTTTATTTATTTAATTTGGCACAAATGTCCTTACCATCATGACTACTAGTCTAGTTCATATTCTAATCTCCAATATTTAATGTTCTTCCTGAATCAGGAGGAACACAAGCCTCACTTTTAGTGCCAGGTAAGATTCTAACAATAACCGGCTCATGTTAATCAGCCTCATACTAGCCGATGTTCAATAATGTTTTCCCCAACTCTTTGCAATCCCGTGGAACTGCCTACATAGATGACAGTTTAGCTGATAATATACCGCAGAACACGTAGGTTCTGTTGTAGTGTGCGGTGAGCTTGGGGTGATCCCTTGTTGATCCGGTCTTAAGATGTTTTTTAATCTCCTCTGTGACTTAGTATTTGTACATTTTAGTTTTTACTCTTATCTTTGTGATAGGGGTGAGTCAATGTTTCATTTTGGAATAATAATGTCTAGCTTAACTCTGCCCCTGACTACGATCCCCGCACAAACCCTGGTCCTTTGACTCGTATTCAAGACGTTTGCAGACACTTGTTGACTCTTGGAATCACAGATTAAACTTACATCCCCTTCACCCTGAATGCTACTAAAACCAAAGGTGCTTTTTCACAAACAGAGGGAAAAGCAGTTTTCAATGACAGCTGTCCTATGTCACCTGGACTACCTAAAAGAAAGAATAAAACCTCACAGTTTTAGTAAAATTGTAATTCTTGTGCTAATGCATATAATAGATATGATGTAACTATTCACTAAAACATTTTCCATCCTGATTGGCCTAACGTGTCCAAAGCCTAATCCTCATCAGCCCTGTAGTGTACAGGCTCCTATAACCTCCTATAACCGTTCTTATTTTCAGGGGCTCATAACTGCTATAAAATGAAAGGCTCTTACCAAGCATTCACAGAATTTCTAAAACGTTGTATTATACAAAGCCACCTGAGTACCAAAGTGTTTATAACCTGTTGATGAAAATGCTGTTTTAAATTAAAACCTGAACAAGATAACTGTTTTCTAATCATCATATAAAATGTTTCGTAAATAAAGAGAAACTAAATACAATTTATAACAAAAATGGAACACCGATGGACAGCTGAATAAACAAAGGAATCTAACTTAGCTTGAAATGCCGCAGAGTGCTTTACCAATAAAACCCTACAACAGTGGTTCTCAAACTGTGGGCTCACCCCACTAGGGGGTGCGAAGTAACAAAAAGGAGACTCGAAGATGTAAAAAAAAAGAAAACAAGAATCGAAAATATGAAAAATACATCTATTGAACCCAAAACAAATCAACTTAAACTACATTCTGATACAGAAAAATAAATATAGAGATAGATAAAAGTTGATAAAAGTTAAGTAGGTATAATAAAATATGCAAATAAATAAAATCTGATTTATTTATGTTGTGAAGGCCTCTCTATATAGCGCCTGACCCGGCACAGACCACGCAGAGGCACGTGTAAAATCAACAGGCTTTATTGCACTTCTTCAGCCTGTGGACGCACGTCTTCCCAGTGTCCCACAGGCCCAACACAGTCCCAAAAACACTTACAATAGAACACCAACAACTCTTCCTGACACCTCCACTCCTCCCAGGCAACCTCGTCCTCTACCTCCCGATTCTGGCCTCGAATGAAGGAGGGTTCGCCCTTTTATGATCCAGGTGCTTGACCAGCTGGTCTTAATTGAGCCTCCGGGTTGGGCTGGTAACTCGTCCATTGCGGCGGCTGGCTCTCCGCAGCACCCCCTAGCGGCCACCCCATCTCCCAACTGGGCTGTGGTGGACTCCATGTTCCATGGAGCCACAGGGAAGACTGGGGAAGGACCCACGGCCAGGGAGGCTGCCCCCAGGTGCCCGGGGGGAGGCATTTCACTGCCCATGGTGGCTCCCCCAGGACGTATGTAGCAGAGGCGTCCTGGCCGGGCATGGGACCCGGCTGTTGTGGAAGACGAATGTTCTCTTTGTTCCCTTGTACTAATTCATGTCTGAGAAGTAAGCTTTACGAAACCAAGTAATAGCATGCTTTGTTTTAGCAAACAGAAAAATGTTTGTGCAAAGGACTCAAGGTCTGAGCATTCCACACATGAGTCTGCCTTATCACGTTTTCCCTTAGCTTACATCTGAACGCCATAACAAAAGGAGCCAAGAAATCAAGTTGCACAAGGGGCGTTGAAGGGGCTCAAGGATTGTGTATAATAAAGTGTTGACTGTTACATTTTATAATGATATTAAATTACACTTTCTAGGGGTATAAAACTGGACCCCACCCAACAGACGGGGTTCAGAAGAGCCCCGACGCTGTCATGTATATTTGATTGTCTGCTTTTCTGAAACTCTTCTCACCGTGACTCTGAAAAATAAAGCTGCTTTATAACCACACCTGCTGTCGGGTCTGAGATTTCGTCCACACTGTCCATCACAATGTATTTATTTTTTCATGATTAGCAGGCCAAAGATTTGACCATTTGAGAAAAATAATCGTACATTTGTGTTGTAAGCAGAATCTGAATGACTTGGGCTGGCAAGAAAAGATATATGGTAGAAGATCTCTGATGTCTCCAGTTCCTTTAGGGACTTTATACTGGCTATTATCATTTAAAATGAGTACAGAAATTAAGTTCTATGCTTTGTTTGGGGTGGATGTGATCAGAAAGGCACTAATGCTTCCAAAGATCAGTCAGGAAAACTGTTGGAAAAATGGGCAGAACTCTTTTGGAAACAAGGATTTTTCTTATAATGTTTTAAAATCAGACCTTTACAAAGATGCTGTTAGATGCTTTATTTTCTAAAGATGCTTTATTTTCATGTTAAAGCAACCGGTCGTTTTACCTGGTTACTGAACATGTATTTTTGTTCACTAACGTTTTAGTGTTTCATTAAGAATTACCCGAATATCTGATCATTAGTTTAAGCAGAAAGAGTAATTAGCTCTGCTATTTTGTGAGCTATACAAGCGTGCTGAGCTGTTGGCTCCCATTTATGAGGTCACTAGCATGAGCTAAAGCTGCTGATTTTAAAAACATGATTTTAGTTCGATGAACTTCGCAGGTGCAGAAGAGCACTTCTTACATTCCTTGCCTCTAGTTAAACCAGCACACCTCGCTATAACCTACTGGCTCTAAGAGCAGAAACGTATGAGCTATGAATGAATTTTCAGAGACAAGAAATTTAAATGTCATAAAGGAAAAGTTGTCTTGGAGAAAGGATAACCGCATCATACCTAGATTACCTTTATAAAATCAGTATAAAAGCTGATCAAAAAAGAATAAAAGAAAGATCTTGACTTATGGCTGATACCTTAAGCAACGCAAAAATGGGTCACCTGGAAAAACGAAACCTCTAGCCATACTAGGTTGTGCGGTGTTCACACTGTATTTTATTTTATGACACTGTGTATTTGACCTATAATCTTCTCTTGCCTGTCATGGAGCTCTGTCTAATTACCTGAAGTTACAGGAATTGGGAAGTGATGAACTATTTTGGTAAGAATATGTTTTAAGGTCTACATAAGTAAGAGTATAAAGGAGAAAAGTGTCACCATAGGGCCCTCCCATGACAAAACAAAAATCATAATTGGGCTTTTCTGTTTTTAACTTTTTAATTAAAAATAGTAAAATGATTTCTAATTATCACCTGTGTTAATAGAAATAATTTTAGTATTTTGAGTAGACAGAAAATATCCAAATTTTGTGCTAGTGTAACAACAGTGAGTGCTTTTACATGCACATACAAACCAGACCTTGAGCTGCACAGCCTTACACTCCCTTAAAAGAGACGAAAAATGACCTCCGAGTGCTTCAAAGGACCTAAAACAATTTCCTCAGCGGCGTGGGAGACGGGGTTTATGGGGAGGGGGGAGACCAGCCCCCGTGTCAGCGCTCTGAAGGCAAGCTCGCTGGGTGAGGCCCTGCGAGAGAGAGAGACAGAGCACACAGGCCTGCTTGAAGGGGGCTGTCGGCTAAAAGCTGACTGGGACTGCTTGTCTTTATGTGAGGTGGAAAAGCTTGAATCACCTGCTGCTTGAGGATTACAAGCACACCTCACTATGGCCTCCTGTGCTTTCTTATATATCTCTGTTTAAATGCATAAGTGTATTTACAGAGTTTTCCTTTGTCAAAAGGCTCCTAGGTAATAGAAATGAGCTAAGAAAAAAAATAAAATTCATCACTGACCACAGCAAATCCAAAAACACACATGGAATCTGTCTCTCTTGAGTGGTGTGGCGTTACTTTTAAAAAGAACTTCATTATATTATCCTTACAAAATGAGTAACCAAACATGTTACAGTATATAGTGTAAGTAATGACAGGCATGGCCTGGCCTCTCGACACGTACAGGACGTGGTTCATTACTCAGCCTGGAGGACAATGTAATTAAGGAAATTAGGGTTTTTCTTATTTGTCTGATTTTAGACAGCCCCCGGAAAATAAACCCTAAAGTTAAGCTGTGTACATATGTGAACATTTTTGGTATCAGCCACCAATCAGTCCAGGCTAGACTTTTTATACGTCTCAAACATAATTTAAAAGGGAACTGCGGCATATGTCTGTGTGATTTTTACAAGGCTTATATCAAACTAGTTATCTCATGCATCACCTTGAAAAGTGAAGTACATTCCACGGACAGAAGTTCTGGGCGCTCACGAACAGGCTGGGGCCGGAGGAAGGGAACTTGCAGACAGCAAGTTGATAGTTGAGAAATCAGTCTAAAATAATTGGAGTGGAGATGGCTCTCTGCTTCTCAGAATGTCCTTCTTGTCTCATGCTATGTGATAACCAGGAAACAGGGAGCTGTTATGGGGGCTGAGGCAGGCCGACAGGGTACAGATCGGAACATGCACAGACTGGTCGAGGACCGACCTTGGGCATGTCTCTGCTTGTCGAGGTAAAGGCTGTAACCTGCCCGGCTTGTCTTTCGGGAGAGGGGTGGGGGCGGTGGTGAGCTCAAGGAGGGGGTAGACATCCATCAAATTGCTCTTGACAGTTCCCTGAACCAATCAGGTGCTGGGGTGAGTTCAAGGCGGGGGCAGACATCCATCAAAATGCCCTTGACAGTTTCCTGAACCAATCAGGTGCTGGGGCGCGTTCAAGGCGGAGTCTGGTCGGGAGCTGGGTGCCCTTCACCCATCCACCGCCGGGGCGGTGCCAAAGGGGCGGGGCTATGTCACGTGAGGGGTCGGGACTTTCCGGTGTGACGTCATCAGGGGGCGATGGGCAGAACTTCCGGTATTGTGTCATGGGGGCGTGGGCTTATGAGGCTGGGATGTGCTTAAAGGTCATTAATCATTTTGATTGACAGAAACCCCCAGGCTTATACTACTAGCCTTCATTGCTGCAGGAATATTTTTGTTGTCTTCCTCAGATCTGTGCCTTGACACAATCCTGTCTCTAACTTCTACAGGCAGTTCCTTCAACCACATGGCTGTTTTTTTTTTGCTCTGATACTGTGGAAACCTATATAGCCAGGTATGTGAATTTGCCAATCATGTCCAGTCAATTGAATTGACCAAATGTGAACTCTAAACAAGGTATGGAAACATCACAATGATGATCAATATAAAGGGATTCACCTGACTCAAATTTCAAGTGTCATAACAAAGGGTCTGAATATGTTTTCCAAAGTTCAGTTTATTTATTTATTTTTGGTATTGCTCACTGGCTGAAGATACTCCAAATAAATGTTTTTTATATCTGCACACCCCATTACGAACAGCAAATATTGTAATGTGGTGTGGTTCAGGAGTTAGCTCAAGTTGGTGACAGCCCCATTTCACATCTAATTTACTGACCACCACAGAGACACTTTAAAACGTCCTTGGGTAATGCTCCCTGACAATTGTACAATTTGGTTGTCACATTTTGATGCAAAGTCTGATTTCTGGGTTTGCTTTTGGCACTATAACCATTGGATTTACCCACTGGCAATTCACTAGTTTGGTGGCAGAATTGGCACTCCAGCCACCATAAAAAAACCTCCATCTGAACTAGTGTGGTGCTGAAGTGTCACTCCGTTGCATGGCTGCACTTGGGTCCTAATCTGGGATTCTGAGTTGGTTTGTCATGGGGTGGGTGCTCTTAACATCCGCCTCCTCCTCCTCTTCCTCCTCCATTAACTAGTTCAATGATGTCCAAATCTATCAACACTTTAATTTTCTTCTTAACAGTTTCTCTCAAATTAAATGGTATTCACCTAAGAGGTTGGGCTACTGGCTTAACATTATAATCTACTTCTACATATATAAAATCCTAAACCTAAAAGTGCAACATTTTTATGTCTTGTTTTTGTCACGCTTTAAATGGGGCTTATTTTAAAACCTGCATATATATGTTTGGCATCATTCCTTTTCAGAATTTATCGAACTTTAATGTGATGTTAGATTTTCTAATTTTCTAAGTCTTATTCGGTTTTTAAATTATAAACTAAAAAATACCAAGAAGTCACATTCCGAGAGACTAGACTTTGTGCCAAAAGATTTAAGCACGCCGGGGGCCGGAAATACAAGACAAAGAGTAGGACGGTTGCTGTGCAGGCATTTAAATGTTTGAAGCTGTGGAAGACGAATGTTCTCTTCGTTCCCTTGTACTAATTCATGTCTGAGAAGTAAGCTTTACAAAACCATGTAATAGCATGCTTTGTTTTAGCAAACAGAAAAATGTTTGTGCAAAGGACTCAAGGTCTGAGCATTCCACACATGAGTCTGCCTTATCACGTTTTCCCTTAGCTTACATCTGAACGCCATAACAAAAGGAGCCAAGAAATCAAGTTTTACGAGGGACATTGAAGGGGCTCCAGGTTTGTGTATAATAAAGTGTTGACTGTTACATTTTATAATGATATTAAATCACGCATCCTAGGGGTATAAAACTGGACCCCACCCAACAGACGGGGTTCAGAAGAGCCCTGATGCTGTCATGTATATTTGATTGTCACCTTTTCTGAAACTCTTCTCACCGTGACTCTGAAATATAAAGCTGCTTTATAACCGCACCTGCTGTCGGGTCTGAGTTTTCGTCCACAGTTTTGGTGCCCAAACGTGGGGCAGGAGACGGCAGACGGCTCCTTGTGCAGGATCATCCAGAGGACCGTGGTGGAGCCGATTCCGGCCGGGTCGGGTCCAGCTTCGGTAAATGTAGGATTGGCCTGCCTTGGGCGTTTCCTGCGTGGGGAGTCCCTGACCTCCTCCTACCCGATACGAGGCACGAATTGACGGGCATTTCCAGGCAGGTGGATAGAGTCATGGTGAGTAGATCGGGGGATTCCTGTTATTTGAGTTTGACTGGTGTGCTAGAAGTAATACGAATATAGAAAGAAAAAGAATAAAAGCATATGCAAAATAAAGAATAAGAGAGCATACTGTATCAGACCCATAGGAGGGTTCTAGGGACTCACGGAAGGTGACTTTGGGACCCTATGGAAAACGGCACAGTGTGAATGTTAGCTAGTCATCTCCGTGAAGTGGATTAGAAAGGGGCGAGTGGCACGCTCCTATAATAATTTGAGGAATGGGGGTGAAAGGGCGTATTTAGAGAAAATAGTCTAAATAAACGGGAGGTCGAGTTTTTCATCCGCTATCTGGTCATACTCTTGTCTCAACGGGTTGCTAAGGTGACGGAGACAATACCCTGGCAGATTGACGCATACAAACTGTCTGATGAAGGGATCAGGGTTAAAACCTCCATATCCTGGACTCCACGGGGCGTATTGATGTAGGATTCTGCTGATGCGAATAAACAGACACGAAGTCACCTGAAGCTGTAATCCGGGAATAGGAGCGGACGGCGGGTGGAACGGGGTTTATTGAGGGCTGAGTCACTTTCTGTTGAGATCCTGCTACTCACTATGGGAAAAACAATCAGCAAGCCAGTCAAACAGTCCTCCAGAGTCCAAAAAAACCTAATGTTGGAAGGATTATTTTCGGGGGATCGCCAGGCTGCTAGTGTGGGTCCCCTAGAAAGCTCATTGAAAAAAAACAGGATTAGATTTTAAAAATAAAAAATAAAAAACGGCATGTAGAAAGTGGAATAAGGACAGTGCAGGTAGATGGCATAGTGGAAGGAACCGATGAATGAGATACAGGACATTAGAAAAATACTGTGCAGAAATACACAGGGTAGTTGTAATGGAGGTCCTTATCGGATGGATATGTATGACAGACGGGAATTGGTTTTTAAAGACCGTACGTTGGAAGCGGCACAGAAACAGAATGAGCTTTAAGTTGCTGAACTTAAGAATAGAAAGGAAAAGGAAGAGCTACTTATAGCTTTACAGAAAGTGTAGGCTGATACGGGACCCCAGTGTGAAGGAAGGAGGAAGAGGAGTGATAAAAAAGACCCTTTATATCCCGTGCTCTCTTCCCCAACACTTTACCCACAACCCCTTCCAGCGCCACATTCACCCCTTGCCCCAACGGCTCCTGTGTTTACCGATGCCCCAGCTACTGATGATTTCTTTGATGAATAATATCAGTGCGACGCCTCCTCACTTACAGATCCGGATGATAAGACTGACGGCCACTTGTTAGGGGCTATGGGAGGCTCTTCTAACTCACACAAAAAGCCCTCCATTTCACAACATACTAGAAGCAAGACCCTCCGAGATAAGTCCCCTGAAAACCTTACCCCGTTTAAGTCCCCAAAACCTTTAGCACCCACATTTTCATGCCCTTTAATTGAGGTCCCTAACCCCCAACACGATCCCACACAACCCCCAGGAAACGATAACCCCACTACTGTAATGATACATCGTAACTGAGATATTCAAGAGCTGAGAGACGTAGTGTCCGAATTGCCTGATCCTAAGGTAATCGGGGGTTGAAGTTTGTGGAACAGGTGCAGCAACTAGACAACATATATAAAGCCAGTGCGGCTGAATGGACCCAGGTACTACGCTGAAAGTTGGGCACTATTTGGGCTACTGTCAATCATGGGCAGCATAATGGAGAACAGTGTGGCAGTGGAATGAGGCATTGCCTCGTGGACAAAATAATGAGGGTCCTTTCCTTGCCCAATGGGAACCAGTGAAAACTTCAATAGCTGCAAAATATAAAAAGGGCACTGACTGATACCTTATTTCAGCTGCCAAACAAAAGAAAGATGACAGATGAATGGGCACATCGCATTCAGGACTTGATGACAAATCATTCTGGCTTAGACAGCCCAGACGACCGTGCCAAGGCAGTTCCTCCTTTTGTGTCAGGACTCAGAAGTGATATTCAAAATAAAGTACGCACGCCCTGTATTTAGATGAGAAAGTGCCACTTTTGATGAAGTTTAAAGACACGCGGAGCATGCTGAACTACAGACTAAGCAAAAAGAGTCAGATACTCAGACCAAGTTAATTGCTGCACAAATGAATTATTATGCAGGTGGAGCCGCCTCAGGCAGGGGCTGAGGACGTGGAGGACGTGGATTTTTCCGAGGACAGGGGCGAGGCCAGGGGAGAGGTTGGGATTTGTACTTCCTAATCCGAATTCTTCGTCTGCTCAGCTGCCTCTCCCCTCAGATCAAGCACTTACATCTTGCCTGTTACGATGGGACACTTCTGCCGCAATTGCCCACATCAGCTTCCTCCCCCGCCTTCCTTACCTGAACCTGAGGATATTCCTTTCACAGGGACTCCCAGCCACTCTCTTCAGTTGCCTTTGCTCACTCGCCATGCGGACACAGATCCTTTATTGACTTTGCTGGTGAATGGCACTGAAACTGCTTTTCTTGTTGATACTGGTGCGACGCGATCCACCCTTTCGCTGAAGGAGGCCCTGCCTCGAACGATACAGTGACTGTACTTACTGCTTCTGGACAACCTCATGTTTTGCTGGTGTCTAAACCTCTTCGGGTTCAGTTTCATTCCAGTGGTTCCACTTTGATGCACCGTTTTTTTTATTAAATCAGCTCTGCCCTGTTAATCTGTTAGGAAGGGATCTGATGACTAAGCTCTCCCTCTCTATTTCTCTAATTGAACGAGGGTTTTACTGTTCTATTCCTAAATTCCTGTGCCAAATCTCCCCCCACACTAAGCCCTCTTTTGCAGCCTGGACCCTGAACATCTCCTCACATGCCATTCTCCTTAAAGCCCTACACTCTTTTCCTTCATGTCTTTTTCCCCACTTGCAAGTCCCCAACATCTTCCACTGCACTGCCCAGTACTTCCCTTCTGAAGTGGACACACCTTGGTTAGAATCTTTTCTCTTTTCAGGTACTAGCCCAGAGACCCTTCATATCCCTTGCATTTTTTTTCTCATCCACCAAACCGCTGCTCCAGTGCACCTCACATATTCACAAAGCATTTTCTGTTTAGGAGGTTTGGTTCCCCATGTTTCTGAGCCAATTCTAGCACTGTTCACTGGGTCGTAATTGGGGAATGGGTGGAACAATGTTTCGATAGGACGGACTGGCTGCATGTTGCTCCGGGTATTTTTGATACCTCAGATCATTTGATAACTAAAGTTGTGCTTTAAAATGATTTTTTAGTACATCGTGCATTGTGCCGTCTTTCCCTTTATGTTTTTTCATTGCAAACCACCTCTCCCTCTTGGCTTTCCTCACTTCATGATGCACTGTGGTCCCAGGGGAAAAATGATTATGGAAGGATAGCGCACTGTGAGCCACTGGTGATTTACCCAAAATCGTCTTTCCGCCCGCATCGCGCCCAGTATCCTCTGTCTCCAGCAGCAGAGGCTGGCATCTCCGCCGTACATTCCGATCTCGTGAAACATGGAGCAGTCATTCAAGTTAAATACTCTCCCGTCAACTCCCCCGTTTTACCTGTTTAAAAGGCTGACGGTTCATGGCGTTTTGTTCAAGATCTTCGACACGTTAATTCTGCAGTTTTTCCTCCACTATTCTTTCTACGATACCCCCGTCCGCCCGTTATTTCTCGGTTATTGACCTTGCTAACGCTTAGTTTTGAATTCCTTTGCACCCCAACTCTCAATTCTGGTTTGCCTTTACTTTCCAAAACTGCCGTTGGACATGGACCGTTATGCCTCAGGGATATACTGCAGCCCTTGTGTATTGGACAAGCTCTTGCTCAAAATTTAAAAGGCCAGATAAAGACAGTGTATTGATACAGTATGTAGATCATATAATGTGTAGTACTACAGAAGAAGCTTGTGCACGTGATACTCAGAAATTGTTATTATTTTTAGCAGAAAATGGCCATAAAGTTTCTAAAACAAAACTGCAGTTAATTCAAACAACTGTGAAATATTCAGGTCATGACATTTCTTGTGAAACAAGAGCTCTCTCTAGCGATCGTATAAACACCATTCAAAATCTTCCTAGACCTGTTACAAAGCAACAGGTTGTGTCTGTATTAGGCATTCTAGGATACTGCCGGCAATGGATTTTAAACTTCACTGAAAGAGCACAGCTTTTGCAAACTTTAGCGATCACCCCTGATCTCCCCCTTTCTGGTCAGGTGGCATGGAATGATCAAGCTGAGAAGGCTCTATGTGCCCTACTGTTTGCGCATGCGTTGGGACTGTTGACTATCTTGTCCATTCACTCTGTTCGTGGATGAAAAGGGGGGATATATGACTGCAGTGTTCTCACACAACTCCATGGAGAAAAAACAAAGGCTTAGCCTATTTTTCGAGAAAATTGGATCCAGTGGCTGCGGGACTTCCAACCTGTCTCAGAGCTGAACCAGCCACAACAGAGGCCATGCTAGCCAGTACAGATATAGTGCTCATGAGCCCCCTAGTGGTAAGAGTGCCTCACGCCATACACTTCATTTTAGTACAGGCTAAAACCTCACATTTCACTACTGCTAGGGCAATACACTATCAAAATATACTCTGTTCGTTGTCAAACGTTACCATAGAAAGGTGCTCCACCTTAAATCCAGCTACTGTTATACCAACTGTCATGATGAAAGAACTAAGGTTATAAAACCTAGACCAGACCTACAGGAAACAACCGATTTCTTCAAGTTTAAGCGCTCAGGCAGCTGAGTTGATAGCTCTCACCTGAGCTTGTCAGTTGTCAGAGGGAAAAATTGTAACTATCTATACTGATTCTAGATATGCTTTTGGAGTCTGCCATGATCATGGGGCATTATAGAAACTCGGGGATTCAAGACCAGTACTGGCAAGCCCATTCAGCATCAAAAACTAAAAGAATCCCTCTTAGAGGCCATAACGAAACCATCAAAGCTAGCGATCGTTAAATGTCAAGCTCACACAGGAAAACAGGATCCTGTCAGCAAAGGAAACGAATTAGCTGATCATTTTGCTAAACGGGCTGCGTATAATAACACACCAATCTCTCTGTTCCAACAGAGAAATGACCAGGACACTGATAATCAAATTATTTCTTTACAGAGTGCAGCCACGGACACAGAGAAGACAAAACGGTCCAAAGAAGGGTCCCTCTCTGATGGAGTCTGGACCCATAAGCAAACTAACAAACCTTTTCTCCCAAAGGCTTCTTTCCCAGGTATGGCAAAAATCGCCCATGGCCTACACCATGCTGGAAAAAATGACCATGGTTCAAGATGTTGAAAAACATTGGGAAGCTGTAGGTTTCTCTACATATGCAGAGCAGTTCTGCAGGCGCTGTGCATTATGTCAAAAGTTTAATGTAGGAAAGGGCACCCAGGTAAGTCCCGCCTGTGAACGATAGGGGGCGCTCTCGCTCCCTTGAACCCCTGTCCACGACTCCAGACACCAGGTAAAAGTCCAAATGTTGACTTCATTTTGTCGCCACAGTGCACAAAGCACACTCTCCACCACAATACTCATTAACAAACAATAAATCACAATAATACAATCCTCCAGCTCCCAGACGAGTTGCCACCCTTCCACCCAGCTCAGCTCGCCGTCTGGGAGCTCCCACAGTCCTTTTATATCTCCTGACCCGGAAGTGTTTCTGCCCAATAGTCCACAAGTCCTTATTCCTTCCGGGTCAGGGTAAATAGTCCTTTTTGTCAACCTGGAAGTCCGTCGCTCTTCCTGTGACGAACCTCCGGGTCACAGGGCACGAAGAAGCCCTCGGTCCTCCCTGCAGCTCCTACCTGTGGCCCTCACGGCATCCAGAAGGGCTTTGCATAAAAACTCCAATGTCCATGATGCCCTGCTGGTCTTCTGGGGACCTCCATGCTGCAAGGAGGGCTCCACCTGGCGGCTTGGGGGTATTGGCCGGGATAAATGGCCGGCCATCCTTCACAGTATTGAGCGATGAATTATTATTCGGAGCGGCCTGCCCCGAGAGGGAAATCTTCTTCCAAGAGGACGTCCTGGTTGAGCCTTGATTAAAACGAACATCTTGGTCCCTGGAGAACCTAGGGGGAATATTATTCCAAATCGACATCTTGTCCCCCTCTCTCCAAGGACAGTTCCGCCAAATATGGCCCAACCTTCGGCACCCGTAACACTGCCTCTGTCCTCCTGGTACTCTCCCCCTACGGGACTGAAAACAATAAGGAAATGTTAGGTCCGCCCCTTTTTCTGGGAGAGAAACCCCTGCCGCCTCTAACGGTGCTTTCACTCTCTCTTTCTTGTCAGGAGACCTCGGTTTAATCTTAGAGCCCTCCTGTTTAATCTGAGGGTTATATACAGTCTGGGTCTCTCCATTACAAGAAGAGAGCCCCTTTACTGTCTGCACCCCTCTTGATTTACAAATTACCGGTGGCGGCGTCTTAAGGGCCGTCTCGCTCCGGGAATCAGCACTGTCTAGCTGCCCGGATCGATTAGCCCTTCCGCTGACCACTCGGTTAACGTACCGGCCTCTCTTGTAGGGTACGCCGTGTATTGGCACCCACTACTTATTAAACGCGGGCCCGGATCACACCGCGTCCCTCTATTATGTACGATACGGGTCTCGCTTACCTGTATCGCCACATGATTCATTACGGGAGGCTCCCCACCAAATCGCTGCACGTAGGCCCTCACCTTCTCCAACGGCTCTCTGGCTGCCGCTCCCAAATCCCAGACGATCTTTTCAATGGTCGTCAGGACCTGTAAGACACTCGCTACGGGCTCGATTAGTTTTTCGAGCTCCCGCAAGTTTATATAATTATTTATTTCGACCGGCAGAACACTCACTTCCTTGTTTGCGTTCGGAGTTCTCAGAGGGTCGAGTTGCCTTCTTCGGCGAACTGCGGTTTGTCTTTAATATTTTTTCGACATCCCGATCAGCTACTTCCCGACCCTCCTTACCTTCTTGTGGGTTGAGCGATGCCTCGCTCGCCTCCCCTTCCCCTTCGGAAAGACCAAGTCCGTTCCTTCGGGCTCGAAGGTGCAAACAGCAGGACGCGGAGCTCCTCCTTCCCAGAATGCACCGGGTTTGCTACCGTGTCCCTCGTCGGCTGCCATCATGTGGAAGTCGACTTCTAGGCGCTCTGGCTTCGACAGGAGAAGGCCGTCGTCGTCGGGGCAGTCTCCTTTTTCCCTCGGAGCCTCCAGGTGGTCATCTCCAAGGTACATGCACGGGACAAGGTGAGAAACAATAAAAGGATTTTTAATGTTGTTCCCGGCACGTACCTTAGAGGGATCGTTGCCTTACAAGTCCGGAGAAACCTCCAGGAAGCCTCTCCTTAACTCCTCCCGAGCGTCCGCCATTGCACCTACGGCACTCCCGCTGGCGTTGTCGCTTTGCTTGCCCTTCTTCTTTCCCATTTTGGACTCGGTTTTTTCGGGTTTTGGTGATGCTGTGGTGATTCCTGATTCCGTAGTCTTCTCGGGGTTCGTTATCCACAGAAATATTTTATTCAGGTCCTCTGCAAGCGACGCTAGAGTATCCTGCCGACTACGCCACTGTGAAAGATAGGGGGTGCTCTCGCTCCCTTGAACCCCTGTCCACGACTCCAGACACCAGGTAAAAGTCCAAATGTTGACTTTATTTTGTCGCCACAGTGCACAAGGCACACTCTCCACCACAATACCTCATTAAAAAACAATAAATCACAATAATACAATCCTCCAGCTCCCAGACGCGTTGCCACCCTTCCACCCAGCTCAGCTCGCCGTCTGGGAGCTCCTAGGTGTAACGGCTTGGGGGTATTGGCCGGGATAAATGGCCGGCCATCCTTCACACGCCGTTACACCTAACCTAATGGGTCCATTCGAACACCTTCAAATGGACTTCATTGAATTAACACCATCAAAGGGGTACTGAAACTGTTTAGTAACTGTTGATGTGTTCTCCCAATGGGTGGAAGCTTTCCCTTCCAAACATGCAGATGCCAAACCTGTGGCAAAAGCTTTGATAAAGGAAATCATTCCTAGATGGGGCATACCGCAGAAATTACAAATGGATAATGGCACACACTTTGTAAATTCCGTTATAAATGAATTAACCACCTGGCTCCAGATAAATGTGCATCATTATTGCAAATACCACCCCCAGAGAGGAGGTATTGTGGAACGATGCAATGGTACCTTGCAATCTAAATTGGCTAAAATCTGTGAGCAAACAAATTTAACTTGGCCTGATGCTCTGCCTCTGGCCTTGATGGGATTAAAGGGAGGAACACATCGGCAGTTAGGGCTGTCGCCATTCGAAATTCTGACCGGACGGCCCATGCCAGTCGGCATGGTCATAGGTAATGTTACACTGCATACTGTGGACAATGATCTTCTTTCCAGTCTTACAGGTCTCCGAGCTTCTCTGAAGGAAGTCCACGAGCAGGTGAATCAGGCCTGGAGAACTAGTCCTCCATCAAAGGACTCCCCGATTCCATTAGGAACCTGGATTCTGGCTAGAGATACTCGAAGGAAACATTGGCATCACCCTCGGTGGAGAGGACCGTTCCAAGTTCAGCTGTAGACACCACATGCTGTTAAAGTTGAGGGACTGCCTGCTTGGATTCACATCTCACATTGCAAAAGATGGCACCGTTGATTGTGGTATCCTTGTTTGCTGCCATATCCTGAAGATGTACAAACTGGGTTAACTGGAGAATTTACTTTTGCCTGGTGTTTCTTATGGACATGTGAACGAGTGTGCCCTGTGATAGGATGGCATCAAGTTCAAGGGTTCCAGTGCCCACAACTTTAATAGGTGCCAGATGACCATGACCCTGAACTGAAGTGGGTTAGAAAATGGATGGACTGATAAATGTATGAAAGACGCTATATAAAGCACAGCTTGAAAGAAAGCTATATTTTTGTTCTTCCTACAGACTATTTTCTTGAACATAATAGTAAAAATTGTATGCACTTTCAGCTATAAGAACAGCAATATATGGACATTTTAGGGTGATTTATTTTCAAGTCACCGGGGACTTCTTGTGCTTTTTTCCTGTTTGCATGTTTCTGGTGGCTCATTTAGCTGAGCTGTAGCCACTGTTGTGGGTCATGAGTCAGAACACGCCGCCACTCAACCTGGTTAAATGATTTAAGTCAGTTTTCATCTCTCTTCATCTTGCTTTTATCGTTCTCCTGCTTGTAGCTTGCTGTATTGTTCCCTTGATAAGATACATTGTATCTAAGTATTTTACTGCCTCTATGGCAAAGGCTTACTTTTTACACAAAGAAAAAATGCTTCCGATCAGCACAGCCACCCCACACTCCTCCACCCACTCCACTCCATCCTCCTCTCCTACCCTTTCCTACTCATCTCTCCCTGATCATATATTTTTGTTTTGCTAAAAAAGGGGGGAAATGTGGAAGACGAATGTTCTCTTCGTTCCCTTGTACTAATTCATGTCTAGCTTTACTAAACCTTGTAAAAGCATGTTTTGTTTTAGCAAACAGAAAAATGTTTGTGCAAAGGACTCAAGGTCTGAGCATTCCACACATGAGTCTGCCTTATCACGTTTTCCCTTAGCTTACATCTGAACGCCATAACAAAAGGAGCCAAGAAATCAAGTTTTACAAGTGACGTTAAAGGGGCTCAAGGTTTGTGTATAATAAATGTGTTGACTGTAACATTTTATAATGATATTAAATCACGCATTCTAGGGGTATAAAACTGGACCCCACCCAACAGACGGGGTTCAGAAGAGCCCTGATGCTGTCATGTATATTTGATTGTCTGCTTTTCTGAAACTCTTCTCACCGTGACTCTGAAAAATAAAGCTGCTTTATAACCGCACCTGCTGTCTGGTCTGAGTTTTCGTCCACAAAGCACTGCACAAGATGCAGCTGATCGAGCAGAGAGGAGGTATAAAAAAAAAAAATCCCTGTATTTAAGAGGGGGTTTCGGAGGAGCAACCGCATCTTCTTGGGGTGCGTTCAGCCCCCGTCTTCACAAAGTGAGTGGCAGAGACACAAAGCTGGTGCGTAGTGCAGGCCAGGGGGGTTGGTGAGCGAAGCAAGCAGGCGGGAACCCCCTGGTCAATATATAAAATTAAACTACCCCACACTTTAGAATACTCGTAGGTATTCTGTTTCTGTTTTATATCCATTACAGCTGCAAAAATGGTGTCTAGTTTTAGCACACCAAGCTTCGTGGCTGTCCTTTTGACTAAGAGTGGTTCTCCTCTCCTTTTGTTAAGAACAAACTCTGCATACTTGGTGTGGTCTCTTACCTTGACCTCACAATTAAAAGCTCTTTTTACAAGCAATGTCTGTAGATGAATAAGTAAACATCTTCTCTGACATCTAATGTGCTCATGTTTAAGTTCTTTACAGGTTTTTTCATCAATGTTACAGGTTGCACCAGATAATTAAACTTAGTCTTAATTCTGAGTTTAAACACCATGTAGGCCAGTGTTTCCCAAACTCGGTCCTGGGGACCCCCTGTGGCTGCAGGTTTTTGTTCCAACCGGATTCTTAATCAGTGACAACACCTGATAACACTGATTTCATTTAATTAGCTGGTATTTTTTTTTCTTTTATTCGACATTGAGAAAAGCACAGCAGCATGATTTTTACATTTATAAGACATTTATAAATATTTGTGCTTTTGCTATAGATTTAAATGCTTAACTCTCTTTTGTTGATTTCATTATACTTTGCCCTTTCTCTGTGCAGTTTTTCCCCATTTGTTGTATCTTAATAATGACAATTTAAAACAAGCAGATCAGACACCCAGGCAAACAACACTGAATAATCAAAGGCTACAACTAGTTTAGAGTCAGACCCACTAATTAGTAAATAATGGATTAATTAAACAATTAGAACACCTAGAAAAGTAGAATGAAAATCAAGATGAAAATACTGTTAAAAAGAAAACAAAAAACATTCCTATATAACTACTTGGTACATTTTAATATTTTTTTTTCGCAAACTTAGTTTTCTAATTTCTATATTAGTTCCCTAAACACAGAACTTGGGAAATATCAGTTCACTTAATTAGCCCAGGAGTTCAATTAAAAAAAGAAGCTGGTTGGATCAAAAACCTGCAGCCACAGGGGTCCCCAGGACCGAGTTTGGGAAACACTGATGTAGGCAAACACTGAGTTATTCTGACATGTCATTTTTCAGTAACAGACATACTCCGTTTGTCTCTCAACTTTTTGCGACTCTTTGTCCTGCACATTTTCGAGAAATGATCTTCCCATTGCACTTGTAATATGCATGTCATCACACTGGACATTTTGTGTCTCTGCCCAAGTGGTCTATATTTCCACATCTGTAGCATTGCTTATCTGTTTTATATTCTCAAAATTGTGTTTGCTCCTTTGTTTTCTCTCATTTTTACTTTGTCTCTGTGCTACAGGTGTTTTTGCCATTTGCTCTTCTGTCTTCTTGCTTAAGGATTCCACCTCCTGCACACGAGTGAGTGAGCTTCAAAAAGCCAGCGATGCCCATAAACAGAAGAACATTTACTTACAATTGCATCTCTAATTTGGTTTTCTAGGTCTCCCTCAAAAACATAGTTTTTAACAGAATGCCCAAGTCAAGTTGCAAGCTCCTGTACTGCCTCACCTGTTTTTTTGTAAAGGTTTACTGAAAAGACTGGCGTGTGGATGCTGCGTTGACTTGCGGAATGAAGTAGAGACTGCTTTTTCATGTCCATCTCTGTTCCTGCATTTGGTAAAGTTGGGAAAATGTCTTGTACATCTGGACCAGTGTGATGCAGGAGCAAGGCTCACCATCGTTTTCTAACTGCATTCTCCATGTTATCTGCAATAATGAGTCCTTGGTCTGCAAAAAGCTCAAAAGAAGTTAGCCATCTTGTCCATCTCGGTCCCAGTGCTACCAGATCTGTGTCACAATCAGACTTTGTGACACTAGCTTTATCCATGGCTGAAATCAACTAAAATGTTCTTAGTATAAGCTTGGAGTTGTGCAATTTACTATCTTTGTTGCCAATGTTTGATACAAATACCTTAAAGCAAGAATTAGGTATTTTGAACTGAATCAGTCTCTTAAAATATTTTGACATATTGATTTTCCCTGAGCCTTTCCATAATCAAACCGCAGCATTACTTAAAGAGACATACACCTTCTTAATACATGATAGGTATGACAAGCGTAAAAATGGCATGGCTGTGATATTTCTGAAAGGTGAAAAGAGAAGAAGATTGGCAAGGGTCTGGGTCTATTGAAGCAGTACAGGCAAATAGGGCACCTTCCTTAATTAATGTGTATAGAAGAGGGAAAGCCGGTGATGTGTGGAGCACAACTACCCTTTGGGGGGAACACAACAAATATAACAGGTTCTTTAGAACAGCTTTTACAAAGCTATAATATTAATTGCCAGGATACCTTGCATTACAGCGATCAAAACCTCTTGAAAAAACTGTTGTGCCTAAAATACTTGAAACATTAAATATTTAATCTTAAGCATGTTTGGTTGTCTTATTTATCTTATTTAAATGTACAGCTATTATTGAATGAAATTACTATAATCATGCACAGAACAAACATTAGAACACACTAGACGAGAACAGGCCATAAAGCCCAACAAAGCTCGCCAGTCCTATCCACTTATTTTTTCCAAGAAAACATCAAGTTGAGTTTTGAAAGTCCCTAACGTCTTACTGTCTACCACACTACTTGGTAGCTTATTCCAAGTGTCTATCGTTCTTTGTGTAAAGAAAAACTTCCTAATGTTTGTGCGAAATTTACCCTTAACAAGTTTACAACTGTGTCCCAATGTTCTTGATGAACTCATTTTAAAATACAAGTCTCGATCCACTGTACTAATTCCCTTCATAATTTTAAACACTTCAATCATGTCACCTCTTAATCTTATTTTGCTTAAACTGTAAAGGCTCAGCTCTTTTAATCTTTCCTCATAATTCAACCCCTGTAGACCTGGAATCAGCCTAGTCGCTCTTCTCTGGACCTTTTCTAGTGCTGCTATGTCCTTTTTGTAGCCTGGAGACCAAAACTACACACAGTACTCAAGATGAGGCCTCACCAGTGCATTATAAAGGTTAAGCATAACCTCCTTGGACTTGAACTCCACACATCGTGCTATACAGTGGTGTGAAAAAGTATTTGCCCCCTTCCTAATTTCTTATTCTTTTGCATGTTTGTCACACAAAATGTTTCTGATCATCAAACACATTTAACCATTAGTCAAATATAACACAAGTAAACACAAAATGCAGTTTTTAATTGATGTTTTTTATTATTTAGGGAGAAAAAAAAAATCCAAACCTACATGGCTCTGTGTGAAAAAGTAATTGCCCCCTGAACCTAATAACTGGTTGGGCCACCCTTAGCAGCAATAACTGCAATCAAGTGTTTGCGATAACTTGCAATGAGTCTTTTACAGCGCTCTGGAAGAATTTTGGCCCACTCATCTTTGCAGAATTGTTGTAATTCAGCTTTTTTTGAGGGTTTTCTAGCATGAACCGCCTTTTTAAGGTCATGCCATAGCATCTCAATTGGATTCAGGTCAGGACTTTGAATAGGCTACTCCAAAGTCTTCATTTTGTTTTTCTTCAGCCATTCAGAGGTGGATTTGCTGGTGTGTTTTGGGTCATTGTCCTGTTGCAGCACCCAAGATCGCTTCAGCTTGAGTTGACGAACAGATGGCCGGACATTCTCCATCAGGATTTTTGGTAGACAGTAGAATTCATGGTTCCATCTATCACAGCAAGCCTTCCAGGTCCTGAAGCAGCAAAACAACCCCAGACCATCACACTACCACCACCATATTTTACTGTTGGTATGATGTTCTTTTTCTGAAATGCTGTGTTCCTTTTACGCCAGGTGTAACGGGACATTTGCCTTCCAAAAAGTTCAACTTTTGTCTCATCAGTCCACAAGGTATTTCCCCAAAAGTCTTGGCAATCATTGAGATGTTTCTTAGCAAAATTGAGATGAGCCCTAATGTTCTTTTTGCTTAACAGTGGTTTTGCGTCTTGGAAATCTGCCATGCAGGCCGTTTTTGCCCAGTCTCTTTCTTATGGTGGAGTCATGAACACTGACCTTAATTGAGGCAAGTGAGGCCTGCAGTTCTTTAGAAGTTGTCCTGGGGTCTTTTGTGACCTCTCGGATGAGTCGTCTCTGCGCTCTTGGGGTAATTTTGGTCGGCCAGCCACTCCTGGGAAGGTTCACCACTGTTCCATGTTTTGCCATTTGTGGATAATGGCTCTCACTGTGGTTCGCTGGAGTCCCAAAGCTTTAGAAATGGCTTTATAACCTTTACCAGACTGATAGATCTCAATTACTTCTGTTCTCATTTGTTCCTGAATTTCTTTGGATCTTGGCATGATGTCTAGCTTTTGAGGTGCTTTTGGTCTACTTCTCTGTGTCAGGCAGCTCCTATTTAAGTGATTTCTTGATTGAAACAGGTGTGGCAGTAATCAGGCCTGGGAGTGGCTACGGAAATTGAACTCAGGTATGATACACCACAGTTAGGTTGTTTTTTAACAAGAGGGCAATTACTTTTTCACCCAGGGCCATGTAGGTTTGGATTTTTTTTCTCCCTAAATAATAAAAACCATCATTTAAAAACTGCATTTTGTGTTTACTTGTGTTATATTTAACTAATGGTTAAATGTGTTTGATGATCAGAAACATTTTGTGTGACAAACATGCAAAAGAATAAGAAATCAGAAAGGGGGCAAATAGGATATACAGTGGTGTGAAAAACTAACATTGTTAGCCTTCTTAATGGCTTCTGAACACCGTCGGTAAGTCGATAGCTTAGAGTCCACTATAACTTCTAAATCGACCGCACATTGTGTATTCAAATCTAACATTTTTACTTCCTATGTGTAATAATTTACATTTACTGACATTAAATTTCACTTGCCACAAATCTGCCCAAGCCTGTATGCTATCCAAGTCCTTCTGTAATTATATAACGGATTCCAAATTATCTGCTTATCCACCTATCTTGGTATCATCTGCAAACTTAACCAGCTTATTACTTATATTCCTATCTAAATCATTTAAATATATTAAAAATAGCAATGGCCCTAGCACTGACCCCTGTGGAACACCACTCTTAACATTGGCCAGTTCTGATGAGGTTCCTCGCACCATCACCCTCTGCTTCCTGTGTCTGAGCCAATTCTGTACCCATCTAAAAACATCACCCTGAACTCCCACTTCTTTTAATTTGATGCCCAACCTCTCATGTGGCACCTTATCAAATGCTTTCTGAAAGTCCAGATAAATAAAATCACAAGCTCCACTTTGATCGTATGCTTTTGTTGCCTCCTCATAGAATTCCAGCATGTTAGTAAAACACGACCTCCCTCTTCTGAACCCATGCTGACTGTTCAGAATAACTCCTGTCCTTGCCATGTGTTGCTCAATCTTCTCAATCTTCAATAATTCCTTCCATTCATTTTCCTGTGATGCATGTTAAGCTTACTGGCCTATAGTTGCTTGGATCTGCTCTGATACCCTTTTTATATAGTAGGATGATATTTGCCATTTTCCGGTCTTTCGGAATCTCTCCAGTGCGCAGTGACTTCCTAAAAATATGTGTCAAGGGTTTATATATGTACTCACTAGCCTCCTTAAGAACACGAGGATAAATATTATCTGGGCCTGGTGATTTGTTTGATTTCATCTTATTTAATCTGAGCAGCACTTCTCCCTCTACAATTCCCTCAGTACCTCTTTAGTAGTCGTGTTTGCCTCTGGGAGGTTATCCACTTGTTCACTTGTAAACACCTCAGAAAAATGTAAGTTTAGGGCATCTGCTATTTCATTGTCTGTAACTGTTAATTCCCCTTTACTATTCCTGATGCACTTGACCTCCTCCTTGACTGTTATTTTACTACTAAAATGCAGAAAGAATCTCTTGGGGTCTTCTTTCACCTTATCTGCTATATTCCTCTCCAACTGTCTTTTAGCCTCCCTAATATCTTAATGGTTGCCCTCATGTTCTCATACGCTCTACGATTCTCTTTGCAGTCATTAGTCTTATATGCCTTATACAGCAGTTTTTTCCTTTGCAAGTTCTTTTTTAAAATCTTTATTAATCCATCGTGGAGTTTTTCTTAGTTTCCTATTAATTCCAAATTTAGGTATGTATCTATGGAGGAATATTTCGGACAAAATGAAATAAATAAATAAATGCGTAAATAAATAAAAGTACTGTCAAATGTGAGCATAAATAAATAAAAGTGTCATGAAATGAGAGCCTTAATAAATAAATATGTCATGAAATGAGAGCATAAATAAATAAATGTGTCACGAAATATGTTTTTCGTTGCTTATTTATTTATTTCATTTTGTCCGTAACATTCCTGCAAACCGTCATGAAATACGACTTGAAATAAAACTGTCACTTTCACTCGTCGAAGTTGAGAGGGTGGTCTCTAACACGCCCTCTAGTTATTGATTGGTGAATCGATAGCACAAGAATTAATTAGAAAAATGCTTACTACTGCCGATGAAATGGATTCTACCGAAGATATTCGTATTTCAGAGAGATTGAAGATTTATCGGAAGAAATTACAATGTTGGCGGCCCTTTTAGAACTGAGTATTTGACCCTTGTTTTACGAGTATAAAGTCAGTTGCATATTCGCAGCTACTTTTCAAACAACTGTACAGCTCTGATCAGTGGTAAAGTTGTTCAGTTCAAAATATTAGGTGGAGCTGCTTTGGGCATTCCATGTCAAAGTACCTAAACTAATACAGCCGTTGCAGCTTACCGTATATCAAACTGGCTCATTCGTCTTGTGATCGTCTTCTCCGATACACCATATAGATCTGCAATCTGTCGTACTTTTAAACCGCATAACAGAAGGTGTTCTATTGACTCAGCTGGAATGTCAAGGTTGGACGTCCAGAGCAGGGAACTTTGTCACCTGAACTGGAGTGTAGTAGAGTCCGTTCCACCTGTTCTTGATAATTTCAAAACAGTTTCATCTATATCGGAGTCTAAAAGGGCCGCCAACATTGTAATTTCTTCCGATAAATCTTCAATTCTCTCTCTGAAATACGTAATATCTTCGGCAGAATCCATTTCATCAGCAGTAGTAAGCATTTTTCTAATTAATTCTTGTGCTATCGATTCACCAATCAGTAACTAGAGGGCGTGTTAGAGCCCACCCTCTCAACTTTGACGAGTGAAAGTGACAGTTTTATTTCAAGCCGTATTTCATGACGGTTTGCAGGAATGTTACGGGCAAAATGAAATAAATAAATAAGCAACGAAAAACATATTTCGTGACACATTTATTTATTTATGCTCTTATTTCATGACATATTTATTTATTAAGGCACTCATTTCATGACACATTTATTTATTTATGCTCACATTTCACAGTACTTTTATTTATTTACGCATTTATTTATTTATTTCATTTTGTCCGAAATATTCCTCCATATGTATCTGTCCTGCATTACATGTAAAACATTTTTAAACCTGTTCCACTGCTCCTCGACTGTCTCCACATTTAAAAGCTTATCCCAGTCTATCCTACTTAGACTTTGTCGCATCTGCTCAAAATTAGCCCTACTAAAGTTCAACTTAACAATTTTAGTCTTTGCATCTGTACTCTTACAAAATACTGAGAATTGTATTACATTATGGTCACTTGACCCTAGTGGTTCAATCACCTCTACACCCTCAATTCTATCCTGATTATTACAGAATACTAAATCCAGACAGGCTTCACCCCATGTTGGTGCTTTAACATGCTGTGTTAAAAAACAGTCACGATTACTTCTAAAAACTCCTGCTCTTGTGCTCCTCCATCTGCAAGGTTATCCCAGTTAATATTTGGATAATTAAAGTCCCCCATGACTATAATATCCCCTGTAAACTTGCCTTTTTGATATTACTAAAAAGATGTGTGTTGAACTGTCTGAATTGGGTGGTCTATAACACACTCCTAAAATAAGACCTCTTTCCCTAATATTTTCCAGGCGAAGCCACATGTCCTCACTAAGATGGGGCTCATCATCCAACTGAAGATGACTTACATTTAAACCCTGTTTGGCATAAACAGCAACCCCACCTCCTTTTCTGTTCTGTCTATCCTTCCTAAAAAATGTGTATCCCTCTATGTTACACTCATCCCCATCTTTGTTATTTAGCCAGGTTTCCGTTATTGCTATAATATCATAATTATGCTCTGCTACATACAACTCCAACTCACTTACCTTATTTTTGATACTTCTAGCATTAAGGCAAGCTATTTTTAATGTGTTAATCCTTCTACATTTAAATGTTTGCTTAGAATTTACATTACTATGCATTTTTATTTCTACACCATTGTTTGTTCTTCCATGTATAGATCTAAATCTGGCCTGTCCTAAACTCCCTGCCCCCCCATTCCCTAGTTTAAACAATCCTCGACTAGCCTACATACGCCTCCCCAATACATTGGTGCCCCTCGGTTCAGATGTAACCCGTCACGGCGGAACAGGTCCCATCTGCTCCAAAAGGAGTCCCAATGCCCCATAAACCTATATCCTTCTACCCTGCACCAAGATTTGAGCCACACGTTAAATTTTCTAATCTCAATCTTACCTGGACTGGCGCGTGACACAGGCAGAACTTCGGAGAAGACTACTTTGTCAGTTCTGCTCCTCGGCTTGGTGCCTAACTATTTGAATTTGGATAGCAGAACTGACAGACTACCCTTCTGAATGTCATTTGTTCCAGCATGAACAATTACAACTGGATCCACCCACGCTCTGGCCAACAGCCTATCCACCCTTCCAGGGAGGTGTCCCACCTCTGCACCCGGAAGGCAACACACTGTGCGAGACTCTGTCTCTGGTGTACACCTGCGCTTCAACCCTCCTAATAATTGAGTCCCCAATTATCACTACCTCTCTTTCTGGTTTTGAGGTGACCTGTTGGGGCTCCTCAACCCTGCCTACCACCTCAGAATCATCAGAGAGACCATCCAGCTCCGCAAGGACGTGATTACGATTTGACTCTACTAATTCTGGGGTTGATGCCCCCGGACAGTGTGCACTCTTTACCTTAACGTCTTGTGACCGTGACCCACCTATTCCTACCTGTCTTGTCTGGAATCTCCTCCCGCACCACCTTGGGGGTGCACACTATCTCTCTAAAGGACGCCTGGACCTGGTCCGCCGATTCTCAACTATAATCCAGGCCAGCCAACTCCTCTTTCAGTTCAGGGATCCTCAGCTGGGGGTGCTGGTTCAGCTGGCAACTCCTGCAGATGTAGTCCTCATAGACTCTTCCAAACCATCATCTAAAATGTCCAACATCCAACAGGCCTTGCGTTGCACTGGCCTCATTATTAAAATTTGAGCTAGAATTAGTAAAACTACGTTATCCTTTTTTTTTCTTGAAATTAAATGATGTAACTTAAATGGTAACACCAAGAACTGCTACAGCTATTTTACACCTTCTGACCCTTTAAACTCCTGTCAGGTGCTTACTGTTTGTCCTTCTAGGAGGTTAACTTTACTTTTTCTGTCTCTTCTCCTAACTTTGCTCTCCTCTTACTTATAAGCTCTTCACTCGCACTCTTTGTATTCCCCGTGTTTATGAACCATTTGAGAAAGAAAAGGTGAAATCCTTACGCTCAAGTATTGAAATATTTCATTTATTAGTACTTTACAATATTTTGTGGAGCACGAAAATAACGAATTAGCTACAACGAAATGACGCCGTCAATGGCACAATTAACTAAGATGGTTGCTTTTCAAATTCTGAACGTAGTGCTAGCCCGAGTTCGATCCACTTAAAGACTCATCAAAATTAACAATAATAAAAAAGGATCAGAATTGAAATCTTTATAACCAATTTGAACTAAATAATTTTGAGAGATACTGTGGAAGGATCACATAAGAGATCTGTTCGGGAATCATCAAAATGTGATGTCTAATTGCGGATGGCAGCTCACGTATTTACATTAATCCATTTCTATTCATTGCCATTTGACGTCCATGAACCCTCCATTGAATAAGGCAGTGGTTCTCAACCTGTGGGCGCGAAGTAACAAAAGGGGGCGCGAAGATGTGAAAAAGAAAACATCTGTTGGAACCAAAACAAATTAACTTAAACTACATTCTGATAATAGAACAATAAATACTGTATAGAGTTAGATAAATGTCGATAAAACTTAAGTAGGTATAATCAAATATGCATCTACATTTCAAAAATGTTGGGGGCGCGATTAAAACTGCTATGAAAACTCGGTCGCAAATACTTAAAGGTTGAGAAACGCTGGAATAAGGTGATAACAAAGCCACTGTGGTAGATCAGGTTGAATTTGCTCTGCTGCACCAAACATTCAAAGGCGTCAATCCGGAGCACATCAGAGGCTGAGAGACACGGCGCAGATCAGTCACCGGCACACCGACACACACGGGACACTCCAATGTGAGCAGTGCACATATCAAGGTCGGCATTAAAGATTGAGTGCTGAGGCAACAAAAGCAGCGGATAAACACATCTGGACCTGCTGTTGAAAAACATTTGCTTTTAACAACAGCATCCCTCCCTCGTGAACACATCTTCAAGGTCCGGACAGGTGATCAGTAAAAGTTTTTGTCACAGCACAGTGCAATAATAAAACATTTCCTAAAACACATAGTTGTCCAGTCTGTATCATTCCTAAGCAATCTTCCAGTAATAGAGGCGCAATCCCAGTTACTAACACATTAACACTCAAAGCAAGAACACATTCCACCTTATCAATTTAATATTTAAAAATTTAAACCGCCATCAACAACTACAAAAACAGTTGAAATCGTTACTCAAATATTTTTTGTTATAGACATAAAACAAGATTCACATTTCCATTTGATATATCTTTACTAGTGTTCTCGCCTTGCTCGCTTCGGTCCACGCTGAAATTTGCTGTTTAATAAAAAAAAATAAAAAAAGAAAATCAGACTCTTTTGGGTCATAATTTACAGAGGGTGGACGTGGGACCCGAACCCACGTATGCTTTAGTATGAAGCGTAACGCTACCGCACTACTACTATTTTCAGGAGGGTGGTATATAATGTATGTTTTTTAATGTATACATGTATGTATGTACTGAAGACGAAAACAATTATATATAGATGTATACTATATGACATACCTTCAGTGTTGCATGAAAACGTTGCATGAGGCGAAGAATGGATATTTAGGAGAGTATTATAGTGAGAGATGTGTCGTCACCCGTATTAAAAGCTCTTCTTTGCAGCATTATGCATTCAACAAGTCGGCGTTTGTATGATGTATAATTTATAATTGTATTTTTTGCCACAACGTATTATCGGGCACGATCATTTAACATGTATTGATCATCTACAAACTTTCATTTCAATGGGAATTCTGTTGAGTTTTTTAACTCTGTTGATGCCATATGTACTTCAAACGGGAGCTCGTTGAATAAATAATGAGTGGAAGCTTTGCAAAGTACTGAGATTGCGTCATGACGGGCTTTGAACGAGTCTCTGAAGCCTCAGACATGCGTACTAGTGAGATGATGACGGAGCTACCGAAGCCTCAGACATGCGTACTACTGAGATGATGACGAGGCAACTGAAGCCTCAGACATGCGTACAAATGAGATTGCGTCATGACAGGCTTTGAACGGGCACGAAGCCTCAGACATGCGTACTACTGAGATGATGACGCGCTACTGAAGCCTCAGACATGCGTACAAATGAGATTGCGTCATGACAGGCTTTGAACGGGCACCGAGGCCTCAGACATGCGTACTACTGAGATGTCGCCCGCTTAAAAGTTTCTTTACAACTTTTTGTCTGCTTTTGGAAATCAATTCTACCTCTGGTTCATAATGTCTGTTTTATACAAAATCCTTATTTCAACATATGCGAGCCCCAACTAAGACTGCGCGGATATAATGACGTCATTACGCTAGCGTGCTCACTGACGGGCGCATTTCAATCTAAAATAAACAAATAAATAAAACTTTACTACCTTATCTGCTTAACGATGGCCGCTTACCTGCGCACCGCAGCCGCGGCCTGATTCTTTTTTTTTTCCCCTTTTCCTTTAAACTAAGGAATCGCTGTTACCACCACGCGGTTATTTGCTTACAAATGCCGATATCAGTTACTGCTGCTTTCCACCCTGCCCACTCGATGCTAATTCAAATACAGATAACAAGTACAAGGAACTTTTCCAAGCGCATCTCCAAACACCCGGCTACTTTTGCTCTTGTGCGGGAGAAAAAAAGCAAAAAAAAAAAAAACCCTTCTAATGGGAAACAAGCTTAAAAATTCCCGCACGGTTCTTTACCGCAACCAAAACCCAAGTTCTTAAGAGCAAAATGTATTTATTTTTTTAAGTCTCACACTGCAGAAAAGATCAAAAACGCTCACCTGCCTCTAGCGTTTGCAAAGCACACGTCAGCCACGTGACCACACGCTACTTTTCCAATGAACAAGTATTGTAAATACAACTCCATTCTATTTCCTAAGCAGTAAATATCCTTGCACATATTAACTATGATAATATGTAAATATACATAATAGCCATTGAACAAAATTACCCTATACGCTTTTAAAATGTGACGTCGACCATACAAAGATGACATACCTGGCTGAAGTGAACGAAAGTGTGATTGGGTAGTAGTGACAGGCTTCATGCACCTTTTTATCTGTGAATCGCTCTTTTCCTCAGGGTCCTATTGAAACTTGCTAACACTTCCAGCTAAATGCCCCATCTTGTGTTAAAAATGGAATGCTGCAGCTGTAATCTTGTAGTAACCAGGGGCCTCATGTATAAACGGTGCGTACACACAGAAATGTTGCGTAAGAACTTTTCCACGTTCAAATCGCGATGTATAAATTCTACACTTGGCGTAAAGCCACGCACTTTTCCACGGTACGTCATACCTTGTCGTACGCAAGTTCTCCGCTCGGTTTTGCAGACTGACGGCACCAAGCGTCAAAGCAGTGCTGCTGTTCCTGTGTGGTTACTCCTTATTTTCCTGACGCGGCTTTATAAATACACTGAAACTAACCGCATATTGTTTATTAGTGTAATGCATCTGATTGTAATTAACTTGTAACAATAGAATGGTCCAGGGAATAGCCATAGTATTCCAAATACCATAACTGCTTTAGCGTTGTTACTCTCACTGCACCTTCTTCTTCTTCTTCTTCCAGCTGCTCCCGTTAGGAGTTGCCACAGCGGATCATCTTTTTGCATATTTCTCTCACGGCACCACTCGGAGTATTTATATCACTGTATCTGAGTGTGAATCACAGCAGCAGCTGATCGGAAAGAGAATTATTGGTATACAGCATCAAGCACACGCTGTCTCAGCCACTGCAAAACGTTTTAAAGCCTTTGCTGTACGGACCTCGCGGTTCAGAAAGAGTTTCATCCCAAGAACTTTAAATGCACTTAATCAAGTGCTCCTTGTAGAACTGTTAGTACTTATAAGTACAATTACCTCACTGTAAACTTGCACTACAGTTATAATATTACACAACCTGAGCCACTTTATAAAGCGCGTATTTACATATGATGACAATATAATTTTTAAGATGAAATGCAGCAAAATATGTTTATTATATTATACAGATAAAACTTTGCTTCATTTAAATAATCCATATTCTTCACTGGGACTGATGTGAAGGACAGAATAATTAAACATCTACTACAAAGATATTTCAATGTTCCTTAAACGTTTTGAAGAATCAGCGCTCTAAGCTTACAGATGGCTTAACATCTATTACAGAGCTGATTGTGTGGCAATCGGTTACTTGGAGAAAGAAAAGCAAGGACTGCAGGGGCGGCCACGTCAATATATATTGAATATAAAACAGAAAGAGAAAATAACGACACAGCTAAAAATGCAGCGGCAAATTTCGGCAAAAGTTAAACGCTTGTGTCATGAGCACGAGGCGGCTATGCAGTGTCTGCAACGGATGTGGCCATCCACCGTGCATAAGATACCATATTGACATTGGCGGGCAAAGGGGCCACCGATTCTTTCTCTGCCCAGTGCCACCACAAGCCTAGAACCGCCCATGAATACTGCTACAATAAATAACTTCATCGAAGGTCGCACACAGTCACTGCGCCGTGAAACTCATGTTTAATAATATGCTTTAACTCTCATCATGAAAATATCACGTATACATCTCAGCATTTTAGTTATTCAGAGAGCTGGAATGTCACAAATGTAATGGACTCTGTGTCCAGTCGGAGGAAGAGAGCCATTTTAAGAAGCAAGTAGTAATTCACACACATAGAGCACATAGAAGATCACATACAAAACAAAGCATTTAACGTGCTACTTTAATTAAGATGTGAATTGAGAAACTGGTTAATTAAATGATTTTAAGATTACGTTTATGATGTTCTACTTTAACAACAAAATAAACTACATGATTAAAGTGGAAATTTTGAGATTGAAGTTGACATTTTGTGCTTTTTTCCCCACTGTGTGCCTTTTTTTTTCTCTGTACCCTAATAAGTTTTCATATGACACTCAGACGGTAGGCTAAAACTCGCCTTTTCACTGTTACTTTGATATCTGAGCTTTCAAGTTTCTCCAACATGCTGTGTCACTCGATCAACTTCCTTTTGTTGATTATACCACGGCTTATTTGAACAAAGTATGTTTTTCCTTTTCCTCCACTTGGTATTCGCTGAAATTCTTATATTTCCCCCCATTATCTTTTCACGAAACGCTGAGCTTAAGGGCGATTTATATTGATTTGCATATTCAAAGAGGCGTAATTCTGTGAGGAGACGGGGCGGGACAGAAGGTGCATGCAGGTGCCTTAGTTTTCACACACATCAGGATTTATGGAGCAGAAGAACGTGGAAGTTGGAGTACGCACAGATTCCTGCATCTGGAGTTTTCTGTGTGTAAGCACATTTCGGCTTTTGTGCTTACGTCATGTTATAGTGCGAGTTCTACGCACAACGTTATACATGAGGCCCCTGGAGTAGGCAATGTTGTTCCAGCCCAGTTTCTTAATCAGAAGGCAGTTATTGCTGATGAAAGACTTATTGCTTAGGTGACATTTTGCTGCTTCATTTTAGTGGTCTCGCTTATTACTTTGAATTACTTATTTCAGCCTTAAACCGCTGCATTCAATGTTTTAATGGCTCCTTATTAGCAATAAGATGTAAATTACAAAGCAGCCAGCAGTTCTCCATCTAGTTTTTTTTTCCATTTACATCTGTGTGAGTTCATCATGCACTGTTTGATTTAATAAAACACTTAATAGAAAAATGTGACAGACTGAAAATGATCTGTTTTAGGCTTCAAATCATTTGGATGATATCGTTGGAAAGGAAATAATCTACAATGTAAGAACCTGAAATTGCGCAGACTAACAAGCCATAAAATTAAATAAGGTCTGAAATTGGCAAGGATTGGTTTCTAATTAAGCAATTGGGTTGAAATAAAAACCTGCAGCCACTGTGGCTCTCCAGGACCCTCATTGCCCACCCCTGTTGTAGTCCTTAAGCGACCTGATTTCATCCACAGTGGTAACGTTTCTCTGCTACCGTCAGAAATCATCAAAATAGATAGAGTTTGTGTCTAGGTTTTTAAGCTGACTGTGGCTGAAATTCTGCCATATCTTTAGTCGCTGTTATCCAGTGACTTTGACTGATCTGCTGCCTGTTTTAATGCCAAATTTGACTCTGAAAGTTCAAACAGGAATATTGCATATACGCTCCCCATCCACTTTATTGGGTACACCTTGCTAGTCCTGGGTTGGACCCCCTTTTGCTTTCAGAACTGCCATAATTCTCTGCTGTATAGATTCAACAAGTGCTGGAAATATTCCTCAAGGATTTTGGTCCACATTGACATGATAGCAACACACAGTTGCTGCAGATTTGTCGGCTGCACATCCATCATGCAATCTCCTGTTCCACCACATCCAAAAGGTGTTCTATTAGATCTGGTGACTGTGGAGGCCATTTGAGTACAGTGAACTCATTGTCATTTTCATGAAACCAGTTTGAGATTATTTGAGCTTTGTGACATGCTGCATTATCCTACTGGAAGTAGCCATCAGAATATGTGTACACTACGGTCATAAAGAGATGGGCATGGTCAGCAACAATACTCATTTGTTTACATTTAAATGATGCTCAGTTGGTACTAAAGGGTTCAAAGTGTGCCAAGAAAATATCCTCCACACCATTACACCACCACCAGCAGCAGCCTGAACCTTTCATACAAGGCAGGATGGATCCATGCTTTCATATTGTTGATGCCAAATTCTGATCTTACCATCCAAATGTTACAGCAGAAATCAAGACTCATCAGACCAGGCAACTATTTCCAATCATCTATTGGTCAATTTTGGTAAGCCCATGTCTCAGTTGCATGTTCTGACCCGACAGGAGTGTCACCCGGTGTTGTCTCATGCTGCTGTACCCCATCTGCTTCAAAGTCAATGTGTTGTGCATTCATCTTGAACCAGTCTGGCCATTCTCCTCTGACCTCTGGTATCAAATAGGCATTTTCTCCCAGAGGACCGCTACTCACTGGATTTTATCCTTCTCTGTTAACCCTGGAGATGGTTGTATGTGAAAATCTCAATAGATCAGCAGTTTCTGAAATACTCAGACCAGCCTGTCTGAAATTAACAACCATGGCACATTTAAAGTCCCTTAAATCCCCTTTCTTCCCCATTCTGATGCTCACTTTGAACTTCAGTCTTGACAATGTCTACAGGCATGTTGCTGCCCTATGATTGGCTGATTAGATGTTTAGACGTTAAGAAGCAGTTGAACAGGTGTACCTAATAAAGAGGCCGGTGAGTGTATATTTTTTGTTTAGAATTTGGAATCCCACCTGATCACTCTAAATTTCTAAATTCAACACTAATTCATTCCTCACCTGCTAAGAACTATAATCCCAAATGCTTTGTGAAAAGGTAAATTTATTTCATACAGGTGTCTTCAAACAAAAAATGTATTTGAACACAAACCACACATCAGGCAATAAAACATGAGATTCTTTTATTAACAGTTTATGATTAAATTCCAACAAAACCATTGTTCCATGGAACAATGACATGCTATTTAAATTAACTAGCATATCACAGTTCTGAGTGGGAGACAACTGAAACATATTCCTGAGATGCAAAACTTCACTACATGTAAATATGATGTCTTCTAGTTTTCCTTTTATGTGACACATTTTTATATGACAGTTCAAATCAAACAATAGAGCATTAAAATATTGGTGAAGAACTGTGCAAAATGTTAAAATGTCTCATTTCAGTAAGTCTATTAGGCAAAACAAAAACAAAACCAAACACACACACACACACACCTCCTACGTGTTGTACCACTTGCTCTTTCATTTTAAAGGGTCTTCTTGATTAAATCTGTTGAATAATGAAAACTAATATAACTTTAATAATAATGTATATACTGAGGTGGGAATTTAAAAAATCTGATATGTGGCATGGGCAGTAGTAGTGCTGCCACCTCGCAGTTAGGAGACCCGGGTTCACTTCTCGGGTCCTCCTTGCATGGAGTTTGCATGTTCTCCCCGTGTCATCGTGGGTTTCCTCCCACAGTCCAGAGACATGCAGGTTAGGTGCATTGGCAATTCTAAATTGTGTGTGTGTGTGTGTGTGCCCTGTGATGGGGCTGGCACCCTGCCTGGGGTTTATTTCCTGCCTTGCGCCCTGTGTTGGCTGGGATTGGCTCCAGCAGACCCCTGTGACCCTGTAGTTAGGACTTAGCGGGTTGGATAATGGATGGATGGATATGTGGCATTTACAATTAAAGAAAATGAGTGTTTTTCACTAAAATCAGTATTTTAGAGCTGTCTTTGTGATTCTTTTATAAATAATTCCTGACTACAGTAAGATGAAACATTTATTTGCCTCTCTACTGTGAAAGCATAAAAATAAGTTTAGAAAGTCAATGTTTTTACCCTTGAGCTTCAGGTCTCTCCCACCGTGATTAGAGCGAAAGTGCTGTACTGCATTTTCATCATGGAAACACACTTTACTAATATTTCCTGTTGCAGATGCAAGTGTTAATTAAATAATACCATTTCAACAAACTGTTACATTTGGAGTGGTTTTGACTGCCATAGCTACAGAGTTTCTGTTCCACAATGTGCCTCCTGAACTGGGAGCTCAAAGTTTCGCTGTTACAGAAACTGGAAATCATGAGGCTAACATAAAGAGATCTCGTCCATATCAGCTTGTGGTGGCAGCAGCTTCAGTCAGAAGTAAAACCTGTGACCAGGCACCAAAATATTTCCATCATATTGCAAAGTTTTCTAGCAGTTCATGCTCCATTTGTGCCAACTGTAATAATTTAGTGTACTGTTGGCACAAGTAATCTGCAACGATATTCCTTGCATAAACACTGGGGATCTCCTCATGATGTTAATGAACTTGACACATGAAATTTCTTATGTACAGTAGCTGTAGAAGAATATCATTTTACATTTAGAAAAAACAGTAAATGGCTAAGTGAGGGAGAGAGAGATTCAAATGTACGTTGGATACAAACATGAGTAGTCATTGAAGTGCTGCTGATGTTCAACACTCTGATGCATGTAAGCTGAATAGCAGAAAGAAGAGGGTCATGGGGATGGAACCGGAGCCATGTTGACAGAAGGCGCAGTCATGGAACATTAAATCCCGTTCAAGTCATCACATTATTTTTAATGTGCCTTGACAAAGGCAGTTCTGACCAAAGCCTAAATGGCCCTTTAAAGAAAAGAACAAAATGCTATTGTGGCAGACGCTTGCAGTGGTGTAGGCTTCCTCCTTCTCCACTGTATCTGCTTGTTTATTCAAATGCACCGATGGTCCACCAATGGAAAAGACAGGAATCGTATAAGACACCAGCAAAATTAAGATACATCATGAAAGAGTCAAATTACACACAAAAGGGACTTGCACATAATTTTTTGATTTCAAGACTTTTTTCAAATATATTGCAAATACCTTTGTATCTTATCATCAGATAGGCAAATTTCTCTGGTAAACTAAAACAAATATGCATATTCATTATGTGTTCTATAACCGTAAAAGTGTTTCCCCTCTAGTTTGGATTCTTCATTCTTTAAGTCTGCTAAAATAATGGATTTAAGACGACCCCTGGAACAAGTAAGGTTTGTGACCTGGTTACCTAAATCAGGTTTTGCAGTATGAAACTGTACTATAAACGTTGTGTTACTCAAAATTCTGATCATTTGTGACTGCTGACATCGTTAGCCTTCTTTATGTTCACAAATGCTGATTACGACAACTGACAAGCAAATCAAAATATTTCAATCAAAAGAAATAATTATTGACTATGCTAAACAGTTTAGCTTGTTTCATGAAAACGGGCACACTTATTAGAGACTTGCAATGTTTTTAATCAAAAAAGAATACTAATTTTTCAGTTGTAAATCATCATGTTTGAAAGACATGTTAACAAAGGTAACACTAGGACCTCACGTATTCCAGAAAAAAAAAAATAAAATAAAATCAAAACATCTTTAAGCAAATGCAATTAGTAGAAAAACTTTAAAGAACATTGATTTGTTATAACAAAGTGTCATGAATGCTAACTACTCTTGCATTTTGAAATTTGTCACCTTTAACAAAGTCTTCCATATTGTTTGTTGCAAACACAAAGGCAGCCATGGTGACGGTTTCCTTAAGCTGCTTGATACGATTTTGAATACATATACTGTAACTGGATAACACAGCTGTTGTAAAGAAATTGGAGATTTCCTACTGTATCTATCGTATTGTATGGTACAGTACAGAAGAAATGATGAAAATAGTTTGAACTATTTGTACAATTCACATTTGTTAAAAAATTATACATATGAGCCTCTCTTCTTGGCCACCAATTTCATCTTTATGGCAGGGAGCACCGAAAATGGAAGGTACGAGGAGTTGCGTTTCTTTATATCGACTTTCTTCACGATATTCCTTTTTCTCTGAAAGACAATTCTACTTATAAATGTAAATGTGCAACAAAGTTTAATTGTTGTGTTGAATGTATGAGAGCAAATATGGAGCGAATTAGCTGTTCAAAATTCAAGTGTGCAAAAACCAATTTGAATGTCGTAAGATTAGCCATGCCGAGGCTCAGAAACACTCACGGGGTCGAGTCAGTCGTGTGCGCCTTTGGACACCGAGCTGTCGGAGAACACAGAATCACAAACAACATCAGTCTCTGAAATGCAAAATGGTACCATTTGGACACGTTTTCTTTCTAATATGCATAATTACACTGAAGCCAGATGTTTTCTGATGTGTTTCTGTGCAAAACACAAATGGCACAAGGGTTACATTATATTTAAAAGTGCTTCATGATTTGCTCATTTCCATCTTGTGCCATTGTAAGAGCTAAGACTCGGTGTAACCGAGGTAAAATAAATAAATATTCCTCAAATACCTAAACAAGAATTCACTACAATTAATAAGAACTGTACAGGTTTTTCACTTTGAGGACATTTCTGTTTTGTGACAAAAGGCTTAACAGTACAGGATGAGCTCAAAATGGGCACAAAGTGTCACCATATATTGCAGAGTAAAGAGCTAAAGCAGTTGTGTGCATGCGCTCACTTTATCCGTCTGTTCTGCATTTCTTTTCCATTAAGTCTTTCCACCTGGGAGTGGTTATGCTGACCAGCTTAGCACTTGGGGGTCTGTCGTCGCGAGTGAGCCTGCGATATGGTGAACCCCCTAAAAAGATGCGTTGTGTGGATGCAGAACCAAACTCCTTTACTAACAACTAAACAAGTTTTTTTGCACACGGGTAATCTTGACAGTCAATTCACTCCATAGGAGTGATTTCATCTAAAAGGTACAAAAAAAATGTTTTAAAAATACAATTCAAATGACTTTTTAAATCATATTGTATTGTTTGTCTGCCTTAATGTGTGTGTGTGTGTTTTTTCTATTATTTGCCCCACTATGTGGAGAAGGGCTGCTGTCGCAGAATCAAAATTATTTCTTTCGAAAGCAGCATTTATACGCAGGACTAGGATATTGCAAATTCTTTTCAGTAAAACCATTCATCAGAAAAACAAGAGTTTTAACAGACAGTAGTTGCAGAACAGCTGGATAATTTTTGAATAAGTCTATTACTAAATGTTATTAATTACACTGTATATACATGCTTTCTGGGGAGAGAAAAAAACATACAGGCAATGAAAAATGACTGATCAATTGAACATGTGTATGGAGTGTTATCGAGAAATTGAACTAGTATACAAATTTAGAGTAAGAGGGTATCAAAATTAAACAATAATTTGCACTAATAAGCACATTTAGCAGACATGATATACAGCTGTATCAACAAGGGAGCTCATTTATTTCCATTTGGGAAAAAAAAAAACAACACCATTAAATTCAATCCAAACGCATTGCTTCTGTGTCCTGTCTGACAGCCTAATCGAGATGTGTGTTAATTACAACACGACTGGTTTGGAACTTATTTATAATATCAGAACACAAAATCCTGAGGCAGTCTACAGGCTGATACATTAATGCTTTTTTGTTTGGGTTTGTGCTTCCAGTTTTAATGTATACGTTATCCAGTGCTGCAATATATAGACATAATATAAATGTGCAGAATGAGGGAATAAAAATGGCTGTAGGTTCATGTTGTGCTTTTCTGGTGTCCGGACACACATATAATAAAGTGTTTGTACCTGCACTCACATGTATAAATACTACTAGAAACACTAAGTTAACATGCTGCATATAAACTGTTTTACTATAAAATTTTCAGACATTAATAAGTGGATAAAAATCCTAAAATAAATCCTAATTCTAAATGTAATATACACTCATCCACTCCTCTTAAATTATTTTCACAACACATACAGGAGGGCAAGGAACAGCATTTAAATTTTGTATTTTTTTTTTTTTTTTTACATCATAATTGGAACAATACTAATATGTTTAAGAGTAATGGGCTATTATACAGTATAGTTTCTAAAATGTATAATACAATATCAAACATTTATGTAATATTAAAAAATTGCTCCCTTTGAAACAAAATTATATTTGAATTAAATAAATGTCTGTATATTGAGCACTGTTTTTGGAAAGGGGCTGTAGCATGGGAGTATGTGTTGTTTGTTGGTTTTTCTTATACTGAAAATATGTAATAAAAAAGAAGCATCTTCAGCAACTTGTTGCTTGAGGAAACCAGCTATTAACAAGAATGTACAGAAGTTTAAATGACACACAAATGTGTGTATATATGTCATGTATGGATGTGTATATAATATATGAACACAATAATTACAGAAAGATGACTTTAATTAATTGCTGGTTTAAACAAGCAGCAACTTCAGTAAGCAAAAATGTAGCCTATATCTAAATAAAGTATTCTTTTTTTTCTTCTGCATTTGCCTGGTTGCCTTCTGCATTGATAATGGCTGTGTCTGCATCAGGCGCATCTTCAGCTCCTTTTGCTTCATTTGTTAAGTATGTTCCTAAAAAAAAGAAAGAAAGAAAAAAGAAAGGGGCTTAGATGGATAAGCAGTTCATTGTAAAATGCAGAGGCATAAAAGACACAGTTGTTTTTTTACCGAAAATACTGAAAATCTCAAAGAGGTACAAATCTATTGTGTCAATATTAAAAAAAAAAATCTAAATAAGCCTAAGAATATTAGAGTCAGTGTATCTTAGATTGGTACCAAATACTCTCAATGAGTGAAAGGACGTCTTTTTTTGCATAGAATGCATAAAAAATATAAAACAAATTTAATCTCAGTCTGTGATTCATTATGTGGGAATCCTTGGGTATGTTTTGCATAGTGAAGTGAAAATTCATAGCTAATAATTAAATTATTTTATAGCATCTTTAACAAAGTATATAACATACTAAAGCATTTCAAAGTTAGATTCGATTCAATACATGGTAAAAACAAAGACACAGGCATAGAAAACTTGCCATTGCTAATCATGAAGTTGATGTTGTTTCTGTCTTTAGTTTTACTGATATTTAGAAACATTTAAAATGGAACTGAACAGAGAGGTTTATCACTTATTTTAAACCAAAGCCACTATGCATTCATCTCTGGAGATCGATTAAAATGTCAGCTGCTGCTGCTGAACCTTTTTTTTTCTTGTATTATTTGAAAACTTAAACTCTAATCAGTTTAATATGGATGCTACTTATACAAGATAAATTAAAATCTTAAATGAATGATATTCTCCCAAATACGATCATAAAATAAAAAGATCAGAGGCAAAAATCTGCCAATTGGTATTGAACATACTAAAAGGGGTCCCATTGCTAATGGACCATAAATTGTGCCAAAATTGACTTAGCCATTGAAGAATATTTCACTTTGTTGACTGTAGTTTGCTTTCTCAGTATGTTTTGGCTTAATGCCCATCTGTACTGTGATGTGTGGTCCTATCAGTTTTGCAACGTTGGTCTTAATCTGAGCAGACAGTGTAGCCCTGTACAGTTCAGAAGCCATCCTGCTACTACTGCCAGCAGTCATATCATCAATAAACACTAGTGACTGACTTCCATTTGTAGCCACGCATGATCATGGCATAAAACTGCATCCACCATGTTTCACAGATGATGTGGTATTCATCAGATCATGAGCCATTTATTCTCTACTCCATATTCTTCTCTTTCCAGCATTCTGGTATATATTGATCTTAGTTTCCCTTGTTGAAAGAAAATCGTTCCAGAACTGGACAGGCTTTTAAAAATATTTAAGTTTAATATGTACTTCCTATGCTTGAGGTTTAACAGTGGTTTGCATCTTGTGGTAAACCTTCTGTATTTACTTTCATGAAGTAATAGGTGTTTTTCGCAGAGAGTAGTCCCAGTTTGGCTAAATGCTGTCAAGGGGTTCTTCTTCACCAAGGGAAGAATTCTGCAATAATCCAGCACAGTTGTGGTTGTCCAGACCTTCTCACGTTTCTCAGTTCACCAGTGGGCTCCATCTTATAAAGAATGCACCAAATGGTGGATTTGACCACTCCTGGTGTTTCTGCTGTCTCTCTAAAGGGTTTGTTTTGTTTTCTCAGCCTAATGATGGACTGTTTTTAATTGCATGGACAGCTCTTTGGACATCAGATTCAGAGTTAACAGTGATAACTTCCAAGTGCAAATTCCACACTTGGAATCTACTCCAGGCCTTCTACCTGCTTAATAATTAATGAGATAATAAGGGAACTGCTCACACCCCTGAACATTGGGGGGTTTATGTATAAAAATAGCTATCATTCCTAAATGACTCATACAATATTTTTGGAGAACCCCTTAAATTAAAGCTGAAAGTCTACATTTCAATCACATAATGATTGTTTTATTTCAAATCCATTACGGTGGCATACACAACCAAAATTATGAAAATTGTGTCACTGTACAAATATTTATGGACATAGCTGCTAACCTTTTTATGAGTGTTTGCAGAGTAGCAGCATTGTTATTCATTTATGCTTTAACATGACTCACTGATTTACACACACACTTATTAAAAAGATATGATGTGACAAAAATATTTAGACACATAAAAACATTTAGACTCCACACAGTCACAAATCCAAAAACTACACACACCACATGTTGTTTCTGTGATAGCCAAGGTGCCCACAACACTTGGCATCTCTGCATAGAATCTGGACAGGGTGATGAAGACACAAAACAACAGTGGTTGGTGCATCAAAAGTCTGTTGTGCATTTATTCAAACAATGTCCAATAAAAAAGTAAAGTACAGTGCAGTTTTTAAAAAAAAATCTTCATTAAATAAATATTCTCATAAAATCCAGTGCTCGTGAGAGAGTTAAAATAAAAAAAAATTAAATATTCCAATAAAAACAAAGTCAGAATAGCCTTCATATTCATTCCACAGTGTATTTCTCTGTCTCACCCCACTGACCCATCTCCCAGGTACACTCAGCATGGCAGACGTTTGTTCTGTCCCCTTCCCTTCAACATCAATGTTTGTGAGACCCCAGGAGCCTACGATTGGCCCATTTCTCTGCTTTTCAGCTGGGGAGATGTGGTCTTGCAGCGGCACCCTGAGGCACCTCTTACTCTGCCCCTCCATGAGGTTTCCTCAGACCTCTTCATTGTAATCTTTCCACACTGCCCCCAGCTCGATTCAGCTTTTTGTTTTTTTTCTTTTGCCTCACTTCCTTGCATAATTCCTGATGACAGTTAAATAAGTGCCAATTGACTGATCATTGTTTACTGATTTATGACTGTTTTAACTAGAAATGAGCTGATACCCAATATAGAATGTAAAGCACATATCCTTGATAGATATTTAAGAAAAAAAAAAGAAAAAAGAGTGCTGCCCAAATCAGGAAACAGCCAAATCACTGTAATTCTATATTTTAAAGGTTAGAGTATATAAATAATTAAAAGGGAAATTAAGTAAAATAGGCATATGACATTAAAATCAAATAATGTTGTTACATAGTAAAAGTTTTCATATTACAATATGTTTTCTCTTTATACTTTTCCCCCTGTGATGTATGCACACTGTAGTTTGTTTTTATCTCCTCAGTGACTAAATATTCTTAATTTAGTTATACTCCTAAACATAGTCACACAAGTAAATGGATAAGAACCTAACAAAAAAAAAACAAAAAACAAAAAAACTGATTAATATAACAATGCAACATAACATTCTTAAACTTAAAATTCAGGGTTGTGGGTGGCTGTGGCTGAGGATACCCATGGCATCAGTCCATTGTACAGCTGGCTGATACACACATGCAGGACTCCCTTGTGCAGACACCACACAAACAACAGTCAGACACAGAATTCAAACCTAGGACATTGGATCCATCAAGCAGCAGTGCTAACCGCTGTGTTGCCCCTGTCTTAGTATAAAATATAATGTGTTATATAACAGTAAAGCAAAAGACTGCCAGGGATCAATTCAACTCTTTTCTTTTTTCTTCCTTTTATAATGTTTTACCAGTCCACAGTAGCCAGTGTGTTGTTCTGTGCTGCAGTCTCCTCGGGAAACAACCCGAGCACAAAAGAAGCTCAATGTCTGAACAAACTTATCAAGAAAGCTTGCTCCATCACAAGGCAAATCCTGGACACACTGGAAGCTGTTGTGGAAAAGAGGATTATGGGAAAATTGGATGCCATCATGAAAAATTCCCTTCCACCCCTCCACCACTAAACTTATTTCTTGCCTTTTGGCACACTGTCAGATTTGCTCACTGAAGAGACTGAGTACTCACACAGTACCTTACCACAGTATCTGTTCAAAGTCCTTAGTGATCACAAAATTCAGTGTAGAGAAACATTACGGCACAAGTAACAAAATTTCAAGAGGCTGAGAGTATGAAGGGGTATGTATCAGCTAAAGCCCACTGGTTTAAATGAAATAATGTGTAAGTGCTGGGTTTGTGAGCTGCTAGTTGGGAAGTCACACTCAGAACTCAATGGACACTCTCCTAATCGGCTTCCTTTACTTCAGCTGTACTCTCTCAGTCTAAACATACCAACCCACTGCTACTGCCCTTCCCTTTTCTTTCTTCACACTTCTAGAGAAAACATCTCTGTGAAATTAAAGCTAGCCGAAAACTGATTCTTCAAAATTTTTAAAGGAGATATAAATAAACTGATAAATATGTAATTATTAATGGTCTAAAATTATTAGAAAAAATCCAAAATGCATCTATAAAATGTCATACTATGAATGTTTGATTGCATTTCATCATGAAAATGATATAATCTCAAGTGTAAATCTTAGCATTCCAAATGTTTGGAGCACTATCATAATACGAATGTAAAATATTCAGCGTAGCAACCTCTTCCAGTGTATCTGGTCGGCCTGTTTAAGAAGCACTTTGTGATTAACAACTACCTGAGGAGCAAATCAATTATAAATGATTTAACATGTGACTTTAGTTATGAAGGGGTCTGAGAAACACTCTTAAAATAATAGTCACTCTTAAGATGTTCTTCATGTTACAATGCTTTTGTGAAATGCAGCCCAGAACAGGTTAAGGAGATCTTAGAAATACTTAAACTTGAAAAAAGCAATAATGTTGGTGATGGGTTGTTTTGAAATCTCCAGAGCAGTTTATGTGAATTTAATGATCCAAGTATGAGGTTCCGCATTTTTCAAAGTCAGTTTTCTCAAATTGTTAAATAAATCAAGCTCATAAGTACAGCTCAGTTTTGTCAGAAATTAAAACAAAATAAACATTGAATCAAGAATAATATAAGACTTTATTTATGAAAAAGCATTTCAAATTATCTGAACCCTATAATTCAGTCTATGAAAAGATGCAAGCCCACAAGTCTACATAACGTAAATGTTATGGTGTATAAAATCTGTACATTTTGCTTTCCATTATATTTTGTTCAAGACAAGACAACAGATGAACTAAGACAAATTAAAGCAGGTTTTCTTCCCTTACACCTTACTTTTATAACACTTGTTCATAGTTTAGTAAGGATGCTGAGCTGATACCTCAGGCTATTGATTACTTTATGGATGGACATCTGGAACAATAGTTCGGTTTACAGCCCAGGACAGGAAGAACTACTGATACCTCAGAGTACATCAAAGGTTTTGTTGTGTGGGAAATGGACAGTGAATGAATTCATCAATCATTTTGACATCCAGTCAATCAGGTGCATGTGTTGTGAAGCCAAGGCATGACATTTCATAATAAATATGCCTTGGATTAGGAGAAGCAAAGAGAAGAAGCAAAGAAGAAAAAGGAGAAGAAGAAGAAGAGGAACAGACGAAGACAGCCCTGGTCGTCAGAAAGGCATCATGCACATTGATTGCTAAATCAAATGCCTCCCTGGGACATTCATCCTTGTCATCTGTAACTTTTTCGTAAGCTTTTTCTAAAGACTATATATTCAGACTTTCCTATCAGTACCTATTTTCTATTATTCTTTGTTCTTGTGGTATTATAATTATTCTTGTAATAAATACCATGCTGCTTTTAACTTTCAATGCTTTGTCTTAATGTCTAGAGTGATTGAAGTAATAAGTTAGATTTCTTTGAGCACCTGGTGACAGCCGGATTTTTGCCATTATTTCTGTGCTGCGAGGTTTATAAGGCTGAGAGTGAGAGCGCTAGTCAATAGAAGGGACAATACGATAAAGAAGGTTTTCTTGGCTGATAAATGGCCTGTAGTCAAGCGTGCTGAGTCTTTGTATGTTTAAATGTATTCTTGTAGACCAAAAGTAATATTTAGGTCTGAGATATCACTAAAACATCATATGTTGTTCGTGCCGAAAATAAGTAAGTCTCTTGAAGTGCTGAATGACAGACTGTTATTCCTATAGCACTTGTGTGGTTCAAAGTGCTAAGGGTTAATCAGAGTTTGTGTGTCATTCATAGGGCACTGTTGTGGTTAGGGTCTGTGTGTGTGTGTTCATCTATGTATGTGTGTGTTCATCTTAAAGTGCAACAGTAGACCAACCCGATAACAAACTTAATGAGAACATTTACCCTTGAGAAAACAGGTAAAGGGTAGAGGGAAACACTACGATAATACAGTTAATATAATTAACTTTTTTCAAGCTCATTACACAATACAAATTCAGTTCAAACCATAAACTATATTTGTCATTGATATTCACCTCTCACCATCTTCCTGAATGAACAATCCGAGATTTGGGGAATGGCACAGCACGCCTTTTATAGGAAATGAGACTGTGCTTTATTATGACTCACCAGTACTCATCACTTCCATATGTAATAAATGGAAGGACTTCCACACAAATCAAAAAGTTGAAGATTCATTTGAATAAGAGTATGTTATTTCACAAGCATGGTCTTGAATTTCAGCATGAACCAGAGCTGTTTGAAATGTATAACATACCTAGGAATCATAATTACAGAATAATTTGAAGACATGTTAAGATTTAACCAGATGAAGTGTTTAAGACATGTGGTCACATCTTTATCGACAAAATAGCTGTCAGAAGAGGTTTTATTAAAATTCCCAAAATATTAAAAAATTTCAGTGCATTCCAATATAAATGAACAAAGCATTATGTGCAAAATTGGATGCAATCAGAAGAAATACTAAATATAAAAACAAAATTCATTTTGCATTAAAAGGAATGGCTCTAAAGGTGTTTAGAATTTGGGAACCATTTAAATAATGTTGTCTTCAATTATAAGAGCATGCTGAGCCATTGTTAACCTTTAATCAGACAGTACACTATGAACTAGGAGGACAAAGTGGTGCGCATAACAGAGAAATCAAAGGTGAAATCAGATGTGGCCAAGCCAAAAAACAAGGAGCAGCTCACTGAAAACTGCAGTAAAAGCAACAAAAGTTCACTTTGTATAATACCACAAGACTACACCAGCTACCAAGAAAGAAACGAAGGAAAGAAATTAACCTGCAGTGAAACTGAATTAACAGGATCTGCTGGAAGAGGAAACATGTAAAGTGAGACAGGTTATGTATTTTGCACATTAAAAAAGCACGTGAGATGGAACTGTGATTTTATTTAAATTTACTATCAGCCTCCACAACTCCTGCCTGAGGTCCAGTTTTCTGAGCACGTTTTTAAGTGTTCTTGTACAAGATAGTTTTGGTGCCCCTACTCTTATTAACTCATGCTGAACTTAAGATAAAAGATATAAAGCTGTATACCTTAATGACACATTAAACACTAAGTCCTTTGCCTCAAAGGTTTTTTTCCATAAAAGGCTGATAGGAAGTCAGAGCATATCATTAAAGAAAAAGACAAGTAGCAGCAATCACCCCAAGGCGGAATGTTTACTATTTTAGTGATTAAATGATATAGATTGGAAATATAATTGCAGCATCAAATAAGTACTTTATCACTTTATCATAATCAACTGAACTAAACTCAGTTCTTACAGTTATGCATACTGGAATCAAAAAATGGCTCTGGCCTTTTGTCCAGACTGGTCAACCGCATTCCCTGTCCCTTCTTCAATGCACGTACATACAGCATTTCTTATTGATTTCTAAATAGCACAGTACAGGTGGTGCTGATGCTGCATTGTCGCCCTAACTCTCTCTGATACTCTTACAGATCCTATGTGTGCCTCACCAGCTTTGCACTGCAAATTTTACACATGGCAGACCTTTGACAAAAAATGTACTTGAGTCTGGCACATGTACAAAGTTATGTTTCAGTCTGAAAGATGGTGCCCATCTACAACAAAGCATGAAACAGTGAAGATTACTGACGACAGCAAACTTAAAAAAAGGTAAAATCAAATTACTACATAAAAATTAAGTTGTTACATTATATGGTTTAATGCTTGACATTAACATCATGTTACTAAACTTTGCACTTTAAATGATATAAAATTTACTATTTTAAAATGTATTATAATCTGAATGCTCTGATGAATGCTCTCAGGTTGCACTACATTGTAAGCTGACATAGTAAACAGTCAGCTGAGCTGAAAACTTCCTCAGTCTGATTCTGCTGCAGTTCCTCATTCATGAAAAGCAAGATTTCTTGCATCATGATGTCCCCTGTTGGAGTTGGTTATTTGAAAATTTTCCCTTATTTTGTCATGTTGAGCTTTAAAAGTGAGGTGTTATTACTCAGTTTTATGGTGCAACCCTGTCAGTCTGGGTGCCACCAGAGGGTGCTGCTGGGGAGGACAACAGTGGTTTCCATGTGACCTGGCAGTGCAGTGACATTAGAAGCATTCTGGAGTCTGACTTAAAAAGAAGCCCATCACCTCACCTTGGGGAGTCAAAGTTGGGAGGCAGCAGGCAAAACTCATCAGAAGGAGTGGAAGGAGAAGAGAACCAATTATTTATTTATAATTGTGGCATTTGTGATTGTGTACACTGGAAAACGGGTTGTTGAAAATAAACATCTACTGTTTTAAATCCACAGTTGTGTTGGATGATATAGTTTCTGAAGTTAAGAGCTCAGTGGTGTCCCCTTATGGTTACAACATAACTTAACATGTGTGCTAGCCAATCACTAGCTTTTCTGAGAACACACTGATACATTTCTCCTAAAGCCATTACCACATATAAAAAATTGTGTTTGGAAGCTAGATAATCCTTGAAGTGAAATTTACCTTTATGTCTTGCCAGATATCTTCCAAGTACAATTATTAAACACAAGGTAACAAAGACGACAACAGCTACTACTCCTCCAATAACAGCATGGTCAGGTCCAGTCTGGTCAGACAGTGCACTCGGATCTAAACAGAGAAAAAAATAATGATTGAGTCCATGGTGGCATATATTATATGTACAATAATTCACTAGTTCCAGACGACAGGTGTCAATAATTCCTCTCAGTGCATATTAGCGTTATAATGTGTATACCAAAGCTGAAATGAACACGTAGCATTGTCACCTAAATGGACCAATTAATATACATTTTATTTTGCTTAACATATTGGAATAGTGTCTTTTAATGTGGCACTGTGCCTTTAAGCAAAATTATCCCTCAAAAAGGTTGTAAGGTTTACTCTGAACTTCCTATGTGAAAAGAAAAGAATCAACAGGGGCTCGCTTTATAAAAGCAAACTGGAAGTAGTCAATGGGAGTCACTGTCCTGGAAAAAGTCACATAAAGTGAAAGGTCTAAGCCAGTGAAAGCAAGCTGATGGTCTAAAAAGGAGACAGATGCTGTATTTCAAAGGATTTTATACTACATACAGTAAGAGCATTCTCTGAGACCAAGATACATTTCTATTAATATCAGCATAGCTATCCAATTTCTGAGTGTGATGTAGAGCTGTACTCAGTCAAACAGCTATGTCCACTTACACTGAACTAATTTAGAGTAACTAAGCATGTTTTTGAGAACAGTCTAATGTACCAGGAGTTGTGATGTGCCAAATTCTGACTTCCTTCCAACATTCTGTTCTTCTTTGCAGGAATGTAAATACACCGAGTGTGCATTCCCACAGGAGTAATATGCTCACAGCTCTTACTTCACAGAAACACTTAGGTACTCGGTTACAGTATCTCACATACACAAAGCAATCAAAAGAATGATCATTTGACTGATCTAGCATAAAATAATCACATTTAATCACTGAAGCAGCTCCTTGTTTAGTACAATGAGTGTGTAGTTTTTTGAACTCAGACAACTTTGTCCTGTACATTGTACAACAGAAGTAAGATACCTTCAGCTAACTTGACAATTAAGACAATATAATCCAGGTGTTTTCGTGTGGTGGGTGTGGCAACACACTATCAGCACATGCTCCCAACCACCTCCTTTAAATAGGAAGTGATAATTTTGGTACTGACTTGGAGTTGGTCATGTTTATGTTAGTGATACTAATGGGATTGCTGGGGAAAGTCTGAGGAGGTTTAAGGTCTGTGGAGTCCACATCACTAATTATCACACTTTCAGAAGTCCTCTGGTGAGGTGGGAGAACCTGTTGGAAGGATGACTACTTCTCGTTGACACTCCATCAATCAGGTGTTTAAGGAAGAATAGCCAGAAGAAAGCTACCCAGGAGTTAATGGCATATGACAGCTTAAAGGGCTCAGTGCATTAAGGAAAACTGATCTGATGGGAAAAAATTGAAGTCTTTGAGCAGAAATCCAAGCAGTATGTCTGAAACTAGGAAGCACATCTTTATGCAAAGAGTTGTGGAACTCTGGAACAAACTACTAAGACATGTAGTTGAATCAAACACCTTGGCAAACTTTAAGAAAAATGTGGATGAGATATTGGGACTTCTTAGCTATTAGCTAGATAATCAGGCTTAATGGACTGAATGGTTTCCTCTCATTTCTCAAATTTCATATGTGCTACGTTCTTATGGCAAGGACCAGGCACTGCTCATTAACTACCTAATACTTTCCCTACAGTGAAGCTTGTTGGTGGCAGCATCAGGCTATGGGGATGCTTCTCAGCAGCAGAGACAGGGAAACTGGTCAGAATTGAGGAAAAGATGAATGCAGCCAAATATACAGTGGTTTTGAAGAAGAACTGCTGCAGAGTGCACACAATCTTAAACTGGGGTGACATCTTTCAGAATGACAATGACATAAAGCATACAGCTAAGTCAATGTTCTTGAGCGGCTATGCCAAAGTTCAGACTTACATCCCATAACAAACCTGAGGAGAGACCAGAAAATGGCAGTTTATAAATGCTTCCCATCCAAACTAATTGATTGATTTTAAATAAATTTGTAAACCTTCCTGAAAACAATTAAATTTTGTTATTATGGGCTATTTGATGTAGACTGAAGGGTAAAATTAGAAAATTTATTCATTTAAAATTCATCTTAAACACAATAAATTGTGCAAAAGATCGGTGCTGGGCACACTACTTTTCATTCTGTACACCACTTTGCTGGGCTCCATCATCCAATGAATTCTCTTATCAGTACTATGCTGAAGATACACAGATGTTCCTGTTATTTCATCCAGGGAAGCAATACATTATCAGCTAAAGTCTCTGCATGTCTTAATGGATGAGTGACTACCATCTACAGCTCAACCTTTCAAAAACTGAGCTTTTTGTGATCCTGGCAAGCCAAACTGTTCAACTCCCCATCTCTGTAAAACTTAACTCATTGTTGCTAACACCTGCCAAGTCAGTTTGCAGCCTCGGGGTGGTGATTGGTGAGCAGCTATCTTTTTCTGACCACATTTCTACTGTTTCCCATTCATGTAGGATCATGTTGTACAATATCTGGAAGAACAGACCTAATCCAACTTCTGCTCCAGGCTTTGGTCTTGTCACGTCTGATAGGAGTACCTGCATGTGCTATCAAGCCACTACAGATGATCCAAAATGCAGCAGCTCATCTTAACCAGCCAAGACAGGCACATGTCACTCCTCTCTTCAAGTCGCTACCTTGACTCCTTGTAGTAGTACACATTAAGTTCAAATCCCTGATGCTTGCCTACAGTGTACTCAATAGGTCAGCACCCGAGTATATAGAGACATTAATAATAAATAATAATGATAATATATTTTATTTATATAGCACCTTTCCCATACTCAAGTGATGAAGTCCTATAGTCCTTCTTGTCAACTTAAGTCTGCCAGTGAACAGCATAGAGTGACTCCATCTCTATGCGGCATCAAGTCTCAATCCAGACTCTTTTTGTGTGTATTTCTGAGTTGATGGAATGAGCAGCCCACCTCCATCTGAACTGCTGACTCCCTCAATGTATTTAAGAAGCAGTTGAAGACCCATCTGTTCTGTAAATATCTGTCTCATTGATCAAAGAGAAGATCTTTTATATTATTGGTTAATTTGTTGTTAGATGAAGTCTAAGCTATGATTGTAAACGTATTAGGTTTTACATCTCTTCACTTGTGAAATTCAACTTTTGTTACCGGTCCTATTACTCTTGCTGAACAAACAGGCCCTAAGTCTCATGTTACTTGATTATGTTTACCTCTTTTGTAAGTCACTTTGGATAAAACAATCTGCCAAGCAAATAAATGTAATTGTAAATGTATTAAGTTGTGCGTATTGTTGCTCATTTTTTTAAATTCTATACAAGCAAGATACCTTTTTTATTGTGCCGCAAAGCCTAATGAAAGTGAACTTTACAAATAATATTCTTTTCTTTCTTAGATATCCCACATGCCATCAGATTCAAATGCCATGAAACCAGAGAACATGCTGTGTTACTGTTTCACCTAAAATAGGAACTATCCATGTCATGTAATGAATGAAACATCTTTTAGTTTAATATCAGAACCAAAAGGCTCTAGATTCTCTTTGGTGAAATGAAATGTGTTTTAATTCATCTAGTTCATTATGCAGGGACTAAATATTGGCTGCAATAATGTGAGTTTATGGAAGCTGGAGGCCATGCCATTTTTATTTTACCTGGAGACCTCCTTTTTTCCACAATTCCATGCTGGGTACTCCCAAGTATTTTGAATGTTAAATATGTATGCAGTGTACATGTTAGAACAAATATACAGTAAATAAACCTGCATGTGATTCAAACTGCTTCATAATTCTGAACACAAAGTGGAGATGTAACTAGTTGCACTACTTTAGTATTTGTTTGATTACATCCATATCTTTTTTTTTTTTTAAATTGTCACAATTATTTAATTAAGGGGCTGAACAAAGGTATTAAAAAATGACATTTTAAAGTTTTGCGGCTTGTACATACTGTATATCTACAGAATGAGCCGATAGCTTATTGGATGTCATCATGTGCAACTGATTATTCGACTATTGAATTGTAAAAAGTGCTTTGAGCAATGTAAAAGGAGCTATATAAATAGGATGTATTATCTATCTATATATACCTACTTGCAGGAGTACCCGCCATTGCCCGGGAATCCATAACCAGTGAATTTCCCAAATGAAAGAAAACAGAACATAGAAATAGAACAAACAGTTTTCTGATTCACATTTTATTGTAAGTTCCTGCACTCTGGATTCTGTCTGCTGTGGTGTTTCAGACACCCTTGAAACTTTCTTGTGGGATCTGAAGTGAACCTTCCAATTCGACGTCTTTTTTTCGGTGGCATGGGTATATTAGCGAAAAGCAGGGCAATTATAATGTGTTACATGGTATTATGTACGGAATAAGCACCACAGTGAGATGAATGTACGTTATTTACAATACTTCAGAAAGTGAACAAATAGCACCAGTCAGTCAGAAAGAGCAACACTGAAATCGTACTGTGAGTTGGAAACGAGCAAATAGCACCACAAATACGGAAAGCCAGTGAGAAAGAGTAGCACTGAAACTGTACTCGAAAAAATGGCGGGGAGAGGTGCTCTGTTTCTAAGGAGCGTCTGTGTTGAACTGTGAAGCCATCTAACAAACGTTGGCGATGGTAACTACAGAGAGAAGTGACATACAACCAGTGCTGCGTTTGGGGAAAATGGTGGGGGAAGGATGCTGTATTTTTAAGGCGAGTCTCAGTTCAAATGTGCTTGCATAAAACGGATGTTGGCGAATGAAATACAGCACTATCAGTGCATGTGGGAGTGTGTTACGTGCGGAAACGCGGGTGTGTCAGCCGGTCACACGCACTGGGTCGTTCACATTTTACATACATACTTGGACACTTCCGCTATCTGTTGGCAATTTAAAGAAACATGGGTAAAGAGCAACGCACAGAGAGCAAATGACTGTCTGTTGCAACGTGTGGCCATCTTGTCAATGATAAGTGTGCCGAACATTGTGTCAGTGAAAAGGTGCCCTGCGGTTCACCACGAGCATTTTTCCCAACCAAACATACCCCATGACCTTCTCCTGGTCACAAAGGAGCCCCATCCCCAGTTTGGTGCAGATCGGACGCCCGGTGCAGATATCTGTGGCAGACAAACAAACATACATACATCGACTCTGCTTTATACGATATATTAGATATATCCCTATATATTTATTCATAGTATGAAGCACAATCTGATTGTATGGGTGGTTATCTACCAGGTAGCACATATGGTTGGTCTGCAAGTTGGCAAAAGTCCGCCACACCCTCTCAATCGCGAGAAGCAGATCATAGAATGTTATATAGTTATCAGATCATGTTTCATGATATGAATGTAATTACTCCGATCTCCAGGCTGTCAAATAAATGAACCACACATTGTAGCGCAGCGTAAAGAGGCTTCACCGCTGACGTTCGAGGTTCAGTCACCGCGAGGGGATGCAGTGTGTACGCCTGATGAGCCCAAATAAGGGCAAAACATGTGTTGCATACTCTTTACATTATTTGACAGTAAAACTATATAACATATCTATACAGTGGAACCTCAGGTCACAAGCGTCTCGGAACACGTACAAATCCGGTTACGACCAAAAAGTTCACCAAACTTTTGCATCTGTTCACGACCATACACTTGGGTGACGAACAAGCCAGTTTCCCGTCCGGTTCCTACGCGCCGATGATTTCCGTACATGTTCAGTCTCTCCCTGTACATTGTTCTCGGTCAGACGTGCATGCATTCGCTGTGAACTCTTTGTGCTCTATTTCTTGTGCTTTTGCATTCATTTTGCAATTAACTATAGCCTCTAAGCAAGTGAAGAGTGGTAGTGTTAGTGAGAAGAAAGGTTCAAAGAAAACTGAAATCAAATTAAAGAAAGAAATTATTGAAAAGTATGAGCGTGGCGTTCGTGTTACTGATCTTGCTGCCGAGTACAAGAAGTCAAAATCTATGATTTTGACTATTCTAAAGCAGAAAGGGGCCATTAAAACAGCTGATGTTGCAAAAGGAGTTACAGTATTAATCAAGCAGAGGCCTCAAGTGCTGGAAGAGGTGGAAAAACTGTTGCTAGTGTTGTTGAAAAAGAAGCAACTTGCAGAGGCTAGCGTAAGCGAGGCGATGTTATGCGAGAAAGCTGCAAGGTTAGTTTTATTGGTTGTTTATGGTTTGTTTTTGTATAAATTAAGGATTTTTCAAATTTCCATTTTTTTCCCTGTGCTTAAAACTCATTAAAAAAAAGTGGTTTTCTCAGTGTTATTCAATGTTTTTACATTATTTTACTATTACACTGTGCATTCTATGGTATAATGAACTATTTTTGTGCTTAGACCCTGTGTTAGGATATAGTGGGTTGGATAATGGATGGATGGCTAAAAGTCTTTACAAAAAATATATTTACATACAGTTTGTACGGTCTCGATCGGATTAATTGTATTTACACACAATCCTATGGGGGAAATTAGTTCAGGTCACGACCAAATCAGGTTGCGACCAGAGTTTTGTAACGAATTAAGGATGTGACCCAAGGTTCCACTGTGTGTGTGTATATATATAAACTGCTCAAAAAAAATTAAAGGAACACTTTGAAAACACATCAGATCTCAATGGGAAAAACAAATCCTCTTGGATATCTAAACTGATATAGACTGGGTAATGTGTTAGGAACGAAAGGATGCCACATCGTTTGATGGAAATGAAAATGATCAACCTACAGAGCCCTGAATTCAAAGACGCCCCAAAAATCAGAGTGAAAAAATTATGTGGCATGCTAGTCCATTTTGCCAAAATTTAATTGCAGCAACTCAAAATTGTACGCAGCTCTTTGTATGGCCCCTGTGTTCTTGTATACATGCCTGACAACATCGGTGCATGCTTCTAATGAGATGACAGATGGTGTTGTGGGGATCTCCTCCCAGATCTGGACCAGGGCATCACTGAGCTCCTGGACAGTCTGAGGTGCAACCTGGTGGCATTGGATGGACCAAAACATAATGTCCCAGAGGTGTTCTATTGGATTTAGGTCAGGAAAGTATGGTGGCCAGTCAATGGTATCAATTCCTTCATCCTCCAGGAACTGCCTGCATACTCTCACCATATGAGGCCAGGAATTGTCGTGCACCAGGAGCCACTGTGCCAGCATAGGGTCTGACAATGGGTCCAAGGATTTCATCCTGATACCTAATGGCAGCCAAGGTGCCTTTGTCAAGTCTGTAGCAGTCTGTGTGACCCTCCATGGATATGCCTCCCCAGACAATCATTAACCCACCACCAAACTGCTCATGCTGAATGATGTTACAGGCAGCATAATGTTCTCCATGGCTTCTCCAGACCCTTTCACTTCTGTCACGTGCTCAGGGTGAACCTGCTCTCATCTGTAAAAAGTACAGGGCACCAGTGGTGCATCTGCCAATTCTGGTATTCTATGGCGAATGCCAATCGAGCTGCATGCTGCTGGGCAGTGAGCTCAGGGCCCATTAGAGGACATGGGGCCCTTGGGTCACCCTCATGAAGTCTTTCTGGTTGTTTCGTCTGAGACATTCACACCAGTGGCCTGCTGGAGGTCATTTTGTAGGGCTCTGGCAGTGCTCATCCTGTTCCTCCTTGCCCAAAGGAGCAGATACTGGTCCTGCTGATGGGTTATGGACCTTCTATGGCCCTCTCCAGCTCTCCTAGAGTAACTGCTTGTCTCCTAGAATCTCCTCCATGCCCTTGAGACTGTGCAGGGAGACACAGCAAACCTTCTGGCAATGACACGTATTGATGTGCCATCCTGGAAAAGTTGGACTACCTGTGCAACCTCTGTAGGGTCCAGGTATCGCCTCATGCTACCAGTAGTGACACTGACTGTAGCCAAATGCAAAACTAGTGAAGAAACAGTCAGAAAAGATAAGGAGGGAAAAATGTCAGTGGCCTTCACCTGTTAAACCATTCCTGTTTTGGGGTCATCTCATTGTTGCCCCTCTAGTGCATCTGTTGTTAATTTCATTAACACCACAGCAGCTGAAACTGATTAACAACCCCTCTGCTACTTAACTGACCAGATTAATATCCCATAAGTTTCATTGACTTTATGCTATACTCTGATTAAAAGTGTTCCTTTAATTCTTTTGAGCAGTATATATATATATATATATATATATATATATATATATATATATATATATATATATATATATATATATATATATATATATATATATATATATATATCAGTGTGTGTATGTATATTCCAGCATCATGTCCGAATGGCTGGAGGGATTTCATGAAACTTAGTAGAATTGTTTCTCAATGGTTGACTAAAAATACTGTAGGGTGAAATCAGCCCTAATCAACACCCCCCGGGGTAGGGTTAGGGTTAAATGGAGTTCTATGCGTGCAAGTGTGTGTGTCTCTCCGGCCCGGAAGTGAGACATAGAGTCAGGGTGAGGGGTCCAGCTCCAAGCATATGCAAGCGAGGCCAGCACAACGGCATAAGGAAACCTCCTAAGAAAGACAGTCACTTAACTTCTATTGCACAAACGATGTGAGCACATTGGCAACATGAATTATCCTAGGAGTGAGATGCCCAGAGTAGTTCTGACGATTTAAATACTTTCTAGGATCCCGTGCTTCTTACACAGTTAGTATATAGCAGGTGACTGCCAGCATTCTTTATGTTTAAGCAGCACCGCATCCCTGTAGCTTTTCAAATTAAATAGAGTTGGCTGGTTCTGAGCATCAAATGGATGATAACATACATACAAGACCACAAAACAAGCAAAATAGTGAGTTTTTATTGTTTGTTAATTTTTATTTTTAAAGTTGTTTTTTTTTTAATTGTTTGAGAAAAACATAACACTTTATTTTCCTCCTGGGCAATGCTGTATGTTGCAACATCACTTCTGAATAGCTGGAGAGATTTTCATGAAACTTGGTACAAATGTTTCTTATTGGTCGGCACAAAATACTGTAGGGTGAAATCAACCCTAACCCACCCCCTTCTGGGTAGGGTGTGTGTGTGTGTGTGTGGGGGGGGGGGTGATCTTGCGGTCTTGTATGCATGTTATCATCCAGTTGACATTCGGAATTGACCACCAGAGGGCGAACTGTAGGTGACTGGAAGCATTCTTTATGTGTGAGCACCAACGCGCCCCTGTTGCTTTTGAAATTAAATAGAGTTGGCCGGTTACGACCATCAACTGGATAATAACATACACACAAGACTGTAAGACAAGCACATTAGTGAGTCTTCATTGTTTGTTAATTTATTTTTAAAGTTGTGGGTTTTTTTTTATTATATTTTTCTCAAACAATTAAAAAAAAAACAAAAACACTTTATTAACCCTAACTGGACAATGCTGGGTATTTCAGCTAGTTTAAAATAAACATTTCAGTGGCAAATCAAATTAAATTTCCCTTTGCTGCCTGCTGAAACTGTAGTATCATAGCGGGTCTTTATTATTAGGCAAAGGTAGGCAATTATTTTAGGCCCCCAGCTACCAAGGGGCCCCAAAAATGCCTAAAACGTATGCTTAAGCAAGATTTTTTGTTCTATTACTTGCTTTTCGTTAATTATGTCTTTCTAAAAATCCAGGAAAGGAGGGGGAACCAGTGCCACTTCTATCTGACACTAAATTGGAACCACCAAAATGAAATGTCACTGGAAACCAGCTCTCCTACTATAAGTAGATACACAGCAGAACCTAGCATCAGCCTTGGACACTGCCCACTGCAATGGTGGTCTGCTCACACAGGAGCATCTTGCAGTATTTTGCAACTCCTGCATCAAGTGTGCCATGTCAAAGACTGTTTTCACTCGCTGGACATATTGTGCACGAAAGGAGATCTGCTCTGGCATTTGAAGATGTGAACAAACTTGTGTGCCTTAGCAACTGGTTGAATGTTAATAAGAAAAAATAATGATGACAGTGGCTTTAAGCAATGTTACAGACATGTCCAAAATATTGTGGTGTTAATAAATGGAATTTCTGAAAAATCTGCTGAGAATTATTTTCAGTATATCATGATGCTGACATTAACATTTATAGCTGATCTGATGAGGTAGGTCAGGTTAGGTTGGAGAGCATGCACTGGTACAGTGTGTTGCTGCACCAACCACATGACGAAACAACTCGGGATCCTGGTTGGAAACCCCCCGGGCAGACACGCAGTCCAGTCCCACCCTCTGGAAATGACCCTCTATCTGCTGTAGCTAGGTGTTACGTGGGTGTCCCCTTGACCTGTTCCTACCACTTGGCTCTTTAAGAACGAGGATCCTGTGAGCTGGATCACCCTTGTGGAATCATGCCACATGGCCATAGTGCCATAACTGTCGCTCCCTCAGAATGCAGGTAATGTGCCTCATTGTGGACATTTATGAGTAGCCGCTCATTCCACACAAAGTCAAACCAGAGGTACCCAAGCCTTCTCCGTAGAGACACAGTACCAAAGGAGTCCACTCTTCGTCTCAGGTCACTGGATAGCGTCCATGTCTCAAAACTATATAGGAGACAGGAACTACCCGGACTCTAAAGATTTGGATCTTCATCCTTTTGCATAGATATCAGGAGCGCTACACACCCCTTTCCAGTGGCAGGAAGAGTCACCAGAGACATTAATGTCACTGCGAATGTAAGTAAACCTCATGACAATGTCGACACTCTCTCTGCAGACAGACACCATTCTGATAGCTGTGCCTAAGAGATTATTAAAGGCCTGAATCTTGGTTTTATTCAGGACACTCGCAAGCCCAGACACTCAGACTCCTCACTCAGTCTCTTGAGAGCCCCGATCAGAGCCTCCATTGATTCTGTGAAGATCACTGCATTGTCAGCAAGGTCAAGATCAGTGAATCTTTCTTCACCAACAGATGCCCCACAGCCGCTGGACCCCAGCACTTAGTCCATGCAAGCACTGAACAGAGTAGGAGCATGAACACACCCCTGAAGAATCCCAGAATCAATGGGAAACACAAAGGTTCTGCCTCCACTCTGCACAGCACTCATTGTACCAATGTACAGGCTGGCCACGCTATCCAGCAACATTGAGGCAATCACGTAAAGTCTCAGGATGTCCCACAGGGCAGCTCGATCAACTGAGTTGAACGCCTTATAAAAATTGACAAAGGCTGCAAAGAAACTCTGCTGATAAGTTTATGCTCCATGAGAACCGTCAGTGCCATGATGCAGTCAATGATAGAGTTCTTAGGTGTAAAAGCAGACTACTTCTGTCACTAGTAGGTGAGCAACAGATCCTATTGAGGATGACTGTAGCAAGGACCTTACCCAGTACCAAGAGCAGTGTTATCCCCCTGCATTTGCCGCAATCCAGACGATCACCCTTCCCTTTCCAGATAAGGACGACAAGTCCCATTTTCTAGTCAGTTGGAATGACGCCAATCTCCCAAATGGAAGCAAAGATTGCTTGCAATGCTGGGAGGACCACTTTACTATCAGCCTGGAGAAGTTCACCTTGGATAACACAGACCCTGCAGCATTCTTGCCCCTCAGCTACTTTACCACCTGTGCAATTTCAGTGAGATTGGGTGGTTCACAGCTAATTGGAAGATCAGCCTCAAGAACCATGGACCCAGAGGTATCCAACGTCCAAGCTAGAGGATCAGCTTTAAATAGCTGCTCAAAGCATTCAGCCCAGAGTGTCAGAACTGCAATGTCATCCATAAGGAACATCCCATCAGATGCCCTGACTGTGACTCCCCAAGGAACAGATTTAGATGTGTGTAATGCTTTGATTCCTCTGTAAGGACGACGTGGGTAACTAGACCATAGATGGTGGGTCACTTATGGCGCTTTTCCACTGCATAATACGGCACAGCTCACCTTGGTTCGGCTCAGTTCGGCTCGGTTTGCGTTTCGACTGCAGTTTAGTACCGCTTTAGAGTGGGCGGGATTATTCACGTGTCTTTATAGTTGCGCCGCCTCTACTGCCGTGACACCGTGGTACTTTTACAACAACACGCAGACAACGACAAGACTTTAGCTCGACGACGCGCAAGGGTAAGCATCTAAAAAAAGCACGTCACTAGCTAACTTTTATCACTGTTGCAAAGCATAAAATGAACTTAGCTGTCAGTGTAACATTAAAATGCTGATTCTGTATATTACAGATCTTCCACATTTTGCAAAAAAGTCGCCGCAACAGACCATCTGTTTGGACATTTAACCGTGCTTCAGAGTGGTGGGATGTGATTGTTCCCGGTTTTACAAACACTCAGTGGCTGGAGAACTTCGAATGTCTGAAGAAACATTCATCCACTTATGCAACAAACTGCGTCAAGTGATGGAGAGACGGGACACAAACTTCTGCGTGTGTGTACCTTTAAAGAAAAAAATAGCCAGTGACGCAGTAATGACGATTTTTTCCGGCCAATCAGTGACCAGCAGAGTTTACACATCACGTTTTGGTAACGGTTCGGCGCGCTTGGAACCTCGGCTGAGGTGGTACTAAAAAAAGGACCAGGTACCAGGTACTGTTCCCAGTGGAAAACGCCCCAAAAGTGAGCTGAACTGAACCGTGTTGTGCCGTACTATGCAGTGGAAAAGCGCCATATCTCACAGATTCCTCTAACAAACACTTCCTTATTTGCCCTCAGAGCCCTTGCAACTGTCATTCTAAGTTCCCGGTACAGACCGGAACTGCCATTAAACCGTGCAATGCAAATCTTCTCCATGATATCCAGAGTGCCCCGCAAGATGAAACACCTTCTTCTGGGAACACTAGTAACATTAATACAACCCTCAGCAACCTTCAGGGTCTTGTCTTGGAAGGTCTCCGATGTCACACTAGGATTGGCAGTCTCACCCAAATCCATAAATTCCTCACACAAACTGTGCACAGACTCATCAGAAGCAGCCTGATCTTTGAGTGTGGCCAGGTCCAGCCTCATTTTCCTAGTAGGTGGTAACCTACTGGACCAATGCTGGATCTTTAGAGCAGCAACAAGTCTGTGGTCAGAATTCACAAACTAGGCTCTTCTGTAGACCCAACAGTTTTGTAAGTGCCTCCAGCATCTGCCCATGAGGAGTGATCTATCCCCTTCACCACACCACTAGTACTGGAGTACCAAATCCAACGATGCGGCTCAGGGTGCTAGAACCCGGATCCAGTGATTCGCGGTCACTCACCTTTTGCATATTCAAGGAACATTGAGCCACTTTCGCCACAGTCACCAGACCCACAGGGACCGAGACAATTCTTATAGCCAGCCCTGTCAGTGCCAGTGGTTGCATTTATGTCACCCCTGACCAGAAAAGTGTAACCCTGCAAGCACCCATCGACCACCAAGCAAAGCTGCGAATAATATATCTCCCTCACCGAGGCATCACTCACCGCGATCAGAGCATACACTGAGACAACAGACAAGGCACGAGCCATAATTGAAGTCGCAAAATACACTTGTTGAAAGAAGTGACATTGGACACCATTGGAAGAAGCAAATTTCCTACAGCAACAGCTACTCCCAAAGTATGATAGCCATCAGAGCAACTAGACCAATAAAAAGTTTACCCAATCTACAGAGATCTGGTCAGTCCGAGGTCTCCAAACCTCAAAGACTGCCGCCACTGAAATGTGGAGTTTACGTGGCTCCTCTGACAGCAGAGAAAGATGATCACCATGCTGGAGAGACAAGACGTTCCACGTTCCTACCCATAATGGGCCATCTAAAAATGGGACCCGAGTGCTGCTGTGCAGTGGCCGATGCCACAGCACCACACCAGCTCTGATCCCCAACAGGACTGACCCTATTCGCTCTCTGCTCACATTACGAAGGGGATGGGGGAAAGCCCTCAGGAGCTCCATTCTCAGAAGAGTCAAAACCGTCAGCCATTCTATGGGCGGCTACAGCAGATATACTCCCGAGGAGAGCAGAAAGAAGTCCTCAGAGCTACGTGAAGTATTTTTATAGTGGTTAGATTGCCATTCCTGCCACCAACCCCCATGATTTACCTGCAAGTTGGGGGACCGCTTGCAGGGCCAGATGCAGTTTAACATCATACCCAGGATGTAGTTCATAGGATATAAAAATTAACCTTGCGAAATATTCACTGTAATGTACAATTAATCAAGATTAATTTTATAACCAAAGTGTGATTAACCACGATTTAAAAAATGAATCTACTGACAGCCCTACTTTTGTGTTTAATTGCAGACTAGCAAAATACCCGCGCTTCGCAGCGGAGAAGTAGTGTGTTAAAGAAGTAATGAAAAAGAAAAGGAAATATTTTGAAAATAACGTAACATGATTGTCAATGTAATTGTTTTGTCACTGTTGTGAGTGATGAGTGTTGCTGTCATATATATACTGCTCAAAAGAATTAAAGGAACACTTTTTAATCAGAGTATAGCATAAAGTCAATGAAACTTATGGGATATTAATCTGGTCAGTTAAGTAGCAGAGGGGGTTGTTAATCAGTTTCAGCTGCTGTGGTGTTAATGAAATTAACAACAGATGCACTAGAGGGGCAACAATGAGATGACCCCCAAAACAGGAATGGTTTAACAGGTGAAGGCCACTGACATTTTTCCCTCCTCATCTTTTCTGACTGTTTCTTCACTAGTTTTGCATTTGGCTACAGTCAGTGTCACTACTGGTAGCATGAGGCGATACCTGGACCCTACAGAGGTTGCACAGGTAGTCCAACTTTTCCAGGATGGCACATCAATACGTGTCATTGCCAGAAGGTTTACTGTGTCTCCCTGCACAGTCTCAAGGGCATGGAGGAGATTCTAGGAGACAAGCAGTTACTCTAGGAGAGCTGGAGAGGGCCATAGAAGGTCCATAACCCATCAGCAGGACCAGTATCTGCTCCTTTGGGCAAGGAGGAACAGGATGAGCACTGCCAGAGCCCTACAAAATGACCTCCAGCAGGCCACTGGTGTGAATGTCTGACCAAACAACCAGAAAGACTTCATGAGGGTGACCCAAGGGCCCCATGTCCTCTAATGGGCCCTGAGCTCACTGCCCAGCAGCATGCAGCTCGATTGGCATTCGCCATAGAATACCAGAATTGGCAGATGCACCACTGGTGCCCTGTACTTTTTACAGATGAGAGCAGGTTCACCCTGAGCACGTGACAGAAGTGAAAGGGTCTGGAGAAGCCATGGAGAACATTATGCTGCCTGTAACATCATTCAGCATGAGCAGTTTGGTGGTGGGTTAATGATTGTCTGGGGAGGCATATCCATGGAGGGTCACACAGACTGCTACAGACTTGACAAAGGCACCTTGGCTGCCATTAGGTATCAGGATGAAATCCTTGGACCCATTGTCAGACCCTATGCTGGCACAGTGGCTCCTGGTGCACGACAATTCCTGGCCTCATATGGTGAGAGTATGCAGGCAGTTCCTGGAGGATGAAGGAATTGATACCATTGACTGGCCACCACACTTTCCTGACCTAAATCCAATAGAACACCTCTGGGACATTATGTTTTGGTCCATCCAATGCCACCAGGTTGCACCTCAGACTGTCCAGGAGCTCAGTGATGCCCTGGTCCAGATCTGGGAGGAGATCCCCACAACACCATCTGTCATCTCATTAGAAGCATGCACCGATGTTGTCAGGCATGTATACAAGAACACAGGGGCCATACAAAGAGCTGCGTACAATTTTGAGTTGCTGCAATTAAATTTTGGCAAAATGGACTAGCATGCCACATAATTTTTCACTCTGATTTTGGGGCGTCTTTGAATTCAGGGCTCTGTAGGTTGATCATTTTCATTTCCATCAAACGATGTGGCATCCTTTCGTTCCTAACACATTACCCAGTCTATATCAGTTTAGATATCCAGGAGGTTTTCTTTTTCCCATTGAGATCTGAGGTGTTTTCAAAGTGTTCCTTTAATTTTTTTGAGCAGTTTATATACAGTATATATATATATATATATATATATATATACACACACACATATATACATACATACATACATAAATACATATATATACACTAGCAAAATACCAGCGCTTCACAGCGGAGAAGTAGTGTGTTAAAGAAGTAAAGAAAAAGAAAAAGAAACATTCTGAAAATAACGTAACATGATTGTCAATGTAATTGTTTTGTCATTGTTATGGGTGTTGCTGTCATACCTGTGTGTGTGTATATCTATACTAATAAAAGGCAAAGCCCTCACTCACTCACTCACTCACTCATCACTAATTCTCCAACTTCCCGTGTGGGTGGAAGGCTGAAATTTGGCAGGTTCATTACTTACAGCTTCCTTACAAAAGTTGGGCAGGTTTTATATCGAAATTCTACGCGTAATGGTCATAACTGGAAGCTGTTTTTCTCCATTTACTGTAATGGAGATGAGCTTGAACGCCGTGGGGGCGGAGTTTCGTGTGACATCATCACGCCTCCCACGTAATCACGCAGTACATAGAAAACCAGGAAGACCTCCAAAAAGCGCTGAAGAAAACATGCATTATATAATTGAGAAGGCAGCGAAACAATAAGAAGCGAGCGAGTGACATATACAACCATATTCATGAGTTCTGCTACTTCGGAAACAAAGCACGATGTAAATCTACACTTTAAATTAAGTTCATAGACAGGCTGCCGCTGGCGTTTGTAATTTAGTGCCTGCCCATATAAGGCCGTCCGTCAGCGGCAATCCAATAGCAAACTCCCACTAAATATTCACGGGTGAAGGACTGTGTTTATGGAGAGGAAGATGAGATGGTCAGGGTGGTGTTTGACACAAACTCAGCGAAACTGCGAGAGAAAGTTTTAAGTGCCAGGACTAAGGTAACATTAAATACAGCCACGGACATAGCACGAGATGGCACCAGCACAGCTGGGAACCTTCGATGCATGTACACCGAGCGGCTCACGTGAACTGACGCAGTGCACAGATAAAAGGCAACAGTTCCAAAGAGCGCTGAACAAAAACTGAATTACACAATTGAAAAGGCAGCAAAAATATGAAGCGTCTGATAAGCATATTCATAAATCCAGCTACTGCGAAACAAAGCACACGGTGGAAAAAGTCAATGTCCCGCTAAAGGAAGACAGTGTAAAAAAACGTGCATGCAGTGTGTCAGGTCTCAGATAAAGAAGAAGACGAGCTGTTTATTGATGCAGTAAGAAACGAATCGATGAAAGAAACCTGTCATCTTTACAATGATTGACAAACACGGAATGTAACTTGAACACAACACATCCTACAAATACGAGCCTGATTGAAAGAAATAATGATAATCAAATCCTTGATGACAGCAACACTCAGTAACACTCACAAAACAAATACTGTATATTGACAGCATGTTACGTTATTTTTAAAATGTTCCCTTTTCTTTTTCTAGCTTTTTTAACACACTACTTCTCCGCTGCGATACGCGGGTATATATATATATATATATATGTATATATATATCCCGATCTACATACTCGAATAATGGATACTTTATTCGCCATCAATGATTGTTTTGGTAAAGCCATACTCAGTGTATTCATTAGATGAACGGTAAAAAAGTAAGAGCGAGGGGAGGATGCAGGCTGTAGTGCGCGTCAACTCTATCTGAATTGCGCGATCACATTTCAAAAAATATATCTTTTCAAGTTCTATTTAGTCCATATGTGTCAAACTCAAGGGCCACGGGCCACATCCGGCCCGGCGTGTAATTATATCCGGCCCGCGAGATCATTTTATATACTGTATTATTGTTATTAATGGCCCAGGTATATGAAGCACTGGTAACACAATAAACTACAGATCCCATAATGCAGCGCTTCAGCTGCCTTGCCGAACACTTACCGCGTTAATCAAGTCTAGCTTATGATGCTGCAAGTTATTGGTCCCAACCTCATTGATAAAGCAAGAAATTCCACTGAATAACCCTGATAAGGCACACCTGTGAAGTGAAAACCATTTCAGGTGACTACCTGTTGAAGCTCATCGAGAGAATGCCAAGAGTGTGCAAAGCAGTAATCAGAGCAAAGGGTGGCTATTTTGAAGAAACTAGAATATAAAACATGTTTTCAGTTATTTCACCTTTTTTTGTTAAGTACAAAACTCCACGTGTTCATTCATAGTTTTGATGCCTTCAGTGAGAATCTACCAATGTAAATTTTCATGAAAATAAAGAAAACACATTGAATGAGAAGGTGTGTCCAAACTTTTGGCCTGTACTGTATATATACACATACATATCTTCATATCTATATACATTTATACATATCTATATACATATACACATATACATATACATACATATATATATATATATATACACATACCTATGTACATAATATATACACACACATACAAACATACATACATACACACACACAAATTATATATATATGTGTGTGTGTGTGTGTGTGTGTGTGTATACTGTATGTATGTATGTATGTATATATGTATGCGTGTGTGTGTGTGTGTGTATCTATACTAATAAAAGGCAAAGCCCTCACTGACTCACTCACTCACTCACTGACTCATCACTAATTATCCAAGTTCCCGTGTAGGTAGAAGGCTGAAATTTGGCAGGCTAATTCCTTACAACTTCCTTACAAAAGTTGGGCAGGTTTCATTTTGAAATTCTATGCGTAATGGTCATAACTAGAAGCTATTTTTCTCCAATTACTGTAATGGAGTTGAGCTCGAAAGCCGTTGGGACGGAGTTTTGTGGGACATTATCACGCCTCCCACGTAATCACGTGAACTGACTGTCAACGCAGTGCATAGAAAACCAAGAAGAGCTCCAAAAAGCGCTGAAGAAAACATGCGAAACAATAAGAAGCGAGCGAGTGACATATACAACCATATTCATGAGTGCTGCTACTTCGGAAACAAAGCAAGGTGTAAACCTAAAGTTTAAATTAAGTTCATAGACAGGCTGCCCATGGCGTTTGTCATGCCCATGGGTAATGTGGGATACAAGTTTAATGAGTGGACGCAGGATATAAACAAGAGTTTTGATCACTTTGTAACGAAGTTAAAATTGCATGTGAAGGGCTGTGTTTGTGGGGGATTGACAGTTAAGGCGGGTGGGGGAGTCACGTCATCATCTCCCCTCCCATTCACCTCATTTCGCTCTTAGCTGAGCTCCGCAGCTAACGCACGCAGTGTTACGGAAGCGACTTTGTGATGCTGCCACCAAATACTCACAGAAAAATCCACAATTAATACACACGCTGTCTCTACAGTTTCTCCACACTGAATCCTCCGGGCACTACTTACAAAAGGTTACACTGACAATCGTGTTACGTTATTTTTAAAATGTTTCCTTTTCTTAGCACAAGCACAGCTGAGAAGCTTCGATGCATATGCTCCATAACGTGTTAAAAAATCACGCATTTAATCACACTTTGCAATACAAGCAAAGGGGAACTTCTGTCAATGCATGATTTCATGGTACACCGATTACATTGATCAGCGCTTCCCGATTCATTTTACCCTCGCACACCCTTGGTTTGAGAAGTATGACAAAATATGAGGTTAACACAGAAAAACAGATCATCAATTGAAGCATTATGAATAATTGATTCGCCATCAATAATTGTTTTGGTAAAGCCATACCCAGTGTAATCCTCCTTCCATTTTATAATTTTTCCGCCACTAGCCATGATCAAATGAACGGTAAAAAAGTAAGAGCGAAGCGAGGCTGACTTATTCAGGCAGGCAGGCGACGGCTCAATAGCTCGAATTTGGATATAAGTAGGTTCTATTTAGTCGCCAGAAATATCTTTGTTAGGAATGGAAGTTGAATTTAGTCTTTAAATTTCTATGGTAAAGAAAAAGTTATGAAATGATGACTAAATTTAACTATATAAAGTCAGAACTTGAATATATAAAGTCATTCCCAAATATATAAAGTCAAAACCTGAGTATATAAAGACGGCGCTGGAATATTTCTGAATATATAAAGTAAGCGCTGGAATATATAAACTCAGAACTTAAATATATAAAGTCAGCGTCGGAATATATAAAGTCAGCGCTTTATATATTCTGACGCTGACTTTAAATATTCAAGTTTTGACTTTATATATTCCAGCGCTGACTTTATATATTAAAGTTTTGACTTTATATATTGTGACGCCTACTTTATATATTCACAAAATCAACGTATTTGCCTGTTTAGCACCCATAGTATATGTGTGTGTGTATATATGTACACATGTATGTATATATTATATCTATATAGAAATCTATATACTGTATATATATATATAGATTTATATATAGATATATAGATATAATATATATATATATACAGTATATACATATATATATGTATATACTCGTGTATATATATATATACAGTATATATATATATATATATATATATATATATATATGCCAGCAACACTTTGTCATTGTCAATCATGTTACGTTATTTTTAAAATGTTTCCTTTTCTTTTTACTTCTCCTGCTGCTGGTATTTTGATATATATATGATATATATATATAATGTAGATAGGTGTGTGTGTGTGTGTGTATATATATATATATATATATATATATATATATATATATATATATATATATACACACACATATATACACATACATACAAACATACACAGAGGTAATATATATGTGTATATATATGTTTGTGTCTATATGTGTGTGTATAACTTTGGTCACTGAGTGCAAGGGAAAAATAATAAAATGTAGTCTATAAGCTATTAAACAGTAAAAGATTAACGTTTTAAGGAGTAAAGCTACATTGAGCACTACTGGAGTGGTTTCGGGTAAACTACATTTTAAAGACTGTGTAACACAACAGGTAAGTAGTACTAACAGCAGCTAAAACGTATATGGATCATCTGTCGGTAGTAGATCCCTTTTGAAAGGCGCTACATGACGGCTGTGGTATAGAAATTACATTTTCTATGTGAACGTTCAAATTTGTGCCTCTGGTAATGTGCCTTACCGGCATTTAAAGAAAATTAGTTTTGTGTCCTCTGCAGTGTTAAGAGAGAAAGGCTTTGGTTTGGCATAAAAGGAAAAAAGGTGTAAAGAAAGGAAAGTTGCCTTTTTCTTTTATATAGTATAGAGAGATGTGTTCGCTGACGTTATGATCGCCTTTTGGGGACAGTCGCGGTGGATCTGGTGTAGACTGGTGAGACGCCCCCGCCATTATTCGGCTGTGATGGCACTGTCAGTCCTGCACTCGTGTGCGTGAATTCATAATCCGAGTTTAGGACCTCATAATCGTATACGTGCAAAAGAAAGTGTGGATCGCCTTAATATTATTTTGCCGTGGTGTAGAAAAGGGGTCCTGTGGCACTTGTCTGGGCTATAGCGCAGGGGGAGGATGAAAAAAATTAAAAGTGCTCACTTTGACTTAAAGCAGAAGCGCAGTCACTCAACTTTTGCTGGGCAGGAGACCCCTTTTGTACACACGTTCATGATATCAAAAGTCTCAGCGCTCTTTGGAGGTAATTAATATATTATATATAGCAAAATACCCGCGCCTCGAAGCGGAGAAGTAGTGTGTTAAAGAAGTAATGAAAAAGAAAAGGAAACATTTTAATAATAACGTAACATGATTGACATTGTCATGAGTGTTGCTGTCATATATATGCCTGCCTAAATAAGTCACGCTCGCTTTGCTCTTACTTTATTTACCGTTCATTTAATCATGGCTAATGGCGGAAAAATTATAAAATGGAAGGAGGATGGCTTTACCAAAACAATTATTGATGGCGAACCGATTATTCATAAAGCTTGAATTGGTGATCTGTTTTTCTGTGTTAACCTCAAATTTTTTCATACTTCTTCTCAAACTAAGGTGGTGCGAGGGTAAAATGAATCGGGATGCACTGATCAGTGTAATCGGTATACCAGGAAATCATGCATTGACAAAAGCTCCCCTTTGCTTGTAATGCAAAGTGTGATTAAATGCATTATTTTTCACGTTATGGAGCACATGCATCGAAGCTTCTCAGCTGTGCTTGTGCTAAGAAAAGGAAAGATTTTAAAAATAACGTAACACGATTGTCAATGTAACCTTTTGTAAGTAGTGCCTGGAGGATTCAGTGTGGAGAAACTCTAGAGAGAGCGTGTGTATTAACTTGTGGATTTTTCTGTGAGTATTTGGTGGCAGTCTGACGGTTGCTTCGAAGACGGCGTTAGCTGCAGAGCTCAGCTCAGAGTGAAATGGGATGAATGGGCGGGGAGATGATGACGTGACTCCCCCACCCGCCTTAACTGTCAATCCCCCACAAACACAGTCTCTCGGAATTTGCATAAGCACACCCCTTCACCTACAATTTTAACTTAGTTACAAAGTGATCAAAACTCCGTTTATATCCCGCGCCTCTCATTAAACTTGTATCCCGCATTACCTGTGGGCATGTGAAACGCCAGCGGTAGCCTGTCTATGAACTTAATTTAAAGTTTAGGTTTACACCGTGCTTTCTTTCCGAGGTAGCAGCACTCATGAATATGGTATTATATGTCACTCGCTCGCTTCTTATTGTTTCGCTGCCTTCTCAATTATATAATGCATGTTTTCTTAAGCGCTTTTTGGAGGTCTTCCTGGTTTTCTACGCACTGCGTTGACAGTCAGTTAACGTGATTACGTGGAAGGCGTGATGATGTCACACGAAACTCCGCCTCCCACGTCATTGCAGCTCAACTCCATTACAGTTGATGGAGAAATATACCTTCCAGTTATGACCATTAGGCATAGAAGTTCGAAATGAAACCTGCCCAACTTTTGTAAGTAAGCTGTAAGGAATGAGCCTGCCAAATTTCAGCCTTCTACCTACACGGGAAGTTGGAGAATTAGTGATGAGTGAGTGAGTGAGTGAGGGCTTTGCCTTTTATTAGTATAGATATATATATATATATATATATATATATATATATATATATATATATATATATATATATATACACACATACATATATACATATACATACATATACTGTACATATACATATATATACATACACATATACATATACATATATATACATATACATATATATATATTACACTCAACTGTTGCTGGGGGTGTCAGAATCCATCAAGGAAGAAAAATGAAAAACATTATTTGTGCAAAATCTTAATTTATTTATCCATTCCTAAATAATTATGGGCAGGCTATTTCGTATCAGTGCAATACGCTGTTTGTTAAAACGAATGACTCCCGCTCTTATGTGCAAGCCTGCGTGGATATTATGAACCATCGTATCTGTTCAAGTTCTATTTAAATTTTAAATAGAAGGAATTTTTATTTAGTTGACAGAAATATCTTTGGCAGGAATTTAAGTTAAATGTAGGCATCACTGCATAAATCTTTCTTCACCATACAAATGTAAAGAGTAAATTCGCCTTACATTTCAACCAAAGATATTTGTGTCAACTAAATAGAACTTGAAAAGATATATTTTTTCGAATGCGATCGTGCAATTCAGATCGAGTTGACGCCCACAGATGCATCAAGCTCGCATGCTATTGTGGTTTCGCCTGCGTGCCTCAATAAGTCACCCTCCGCCTCGCTCTTACTTTTTTACCGTTCATCTAATGAATACACTGAGTATGGCTTTACCAAAACAATCATTGATGGTGAATAAAGTATTCATTATTCATAAAGCTTCAATTAGTGATCTGTCTTTCTGCGTTAACCGCATATTTTTTCAAATGTCTCAAACCAAGGGAATGCGAGGGTAAATTAAAACCGGGAAGCGCGCGTACATACTCAGTGCACCCCCCCTCGGGAATCAAACCTCGGACGTCGGCGCTAGAGGCGAAGCCTCTACTATTGCGCCACGGCATGTGGTTTGTCTATTTGAGAGTATGTAGATCGGGGTATATATATATACAGATATATATATATACCCGCGTAGTATGTTAAAGAAGTTATGAAAAAGAAAAGAGAATATTTTAAAAATAACGTAACATGATTGTCAATATACAGTAATTGTTTTGTGAGTGTTATGAGTGTTGCTGTCATCAAGGATTTGATTATTATTATTTCTTTCAATCAGGTTCGTATTTGTAGGATGTGTTGTGATCAAGTTACATTCCGTATTTGTCAATCATGTGGACTTGGCCCGGACACAGACAGACGGACATGTTGTAATCACCACCACACGTTTTATTTACACTATTTACAATTATTTCAATGGTCACACAGACCCAGTCACGTGCACAAAACCCCCCCAAAATACTCAGTCCTGGCCACAATGCCTCTCTTTGGGCCGCCTCCACACCTCCTCTGTGCTTCGTGCTGCCTCCTCCTGACTCCAGCTCTGAATGAATGGAGATGGCAATCATTGTAAAGATGACAGGTTTCATTCATCGATTCGTTTCTTACTGCATCAATAAACAGCTCGTCTTCCTCTTTATCTGAGATGTGACACACTGCATGCACAGGTTTTTTTTTACACTGTCTTCCTTTAGCGGGACATTGACTTTTTCCACCAAACGGCTGTATTTAATGTTAGCTAAGACCCGGCACTTAAAAGTTTCTCTCGCAGTTTCGCTGAGTTTGTGCCAAACACCACCCTGTCCATCTCATCTTCCTCTGCATAAGCACAGTCCTTCACCCGTGAATATTTAGCGGCAGTGTTTCTATTGGATTGCCGCTGACGAATTGCCTTATATGGGCAGGCACTAAATTATGTGGGAGGCGTATCTCCGCCTCCCACGGGCATCGAGCAGAAGTCTATTATAGTATATGGACGAAAAAATAGGTTCTAGTTATGACCATTACGTGTAATGAAACCTGCCCAACTTTTGTAAGTAAGCTATAAAGAATGAGCCTGCCAAATTTCAGCTTTCTACCTACACGTGAAGTTGGAGAATTAGTGATGAGTCAGTCAGTCAGTCAGTCAGTCAGTGAGGGCTTTGCCTTTTATTAGTATAGATGCAAATCCAGATATCTAGATATCATTGTACATCAAGTTACAAGTTGGTCTTTTTTGGAAAAATAAGGACCGAAGCGGTTCTGGAGGGCACACTGGCTTAGTGGTAGTGCTGCTGCGTTCATAGCAAGGGGAAAAGGGCTTGTGTCATAGGTTCTTTCTGCGTGGAACTTGCATGTTCTTCCCATGTCTGAGCGGGTTTCCTCCCACAGTCCAAAGATATGTAGGTTAGGGAGATTGGAAGTCCTAAACGGCCGTAGTGTGTGCTTGGTGTGAGTGTGTGTGCGCCTTGTGTGGGCTAGCACCCTACCCAGGTCTTGTTCCATGATTTGTGCCCTAAGCTAGCTGGAATAGGATTCTGCAGACACCCACATCCCTATTCAGGACAAAGCAGGTTAGAAAATGGCTGGCTGGCTGAAAAAAAGAGGATTACAAGGTTTGTGCAGGGCCCCATGCCTGCGTTTGCCTTAGGCCCCAAAATGACTAAATCCACCCCAGCGTAGTATTGTAGGCTTCAAAGTGTGTGCATTCTCTCACAGAATGAGAGCATCAAAGTAAACAACTAAAACACATAAGCTAAAGTTATGATGTACAAGTAGTTTAATTACTACAGATTGTTATTGCTCCAGTCAAAAAATTATTTTTAAACTTAAATGCCAGAAAGATTAAGGTTAATTGATGCTGTATTTACGCATTTTTCTGTATCATTGATGAGGAAATTGTTCTTTTATAATAGACATAAAAATAACATAGTATTAATTTTAAAATTCAAGTATTTGGTGCTCAAAGTTACTTTTTTCGACATGTCGTGTAGTGTGTTTCATTACTCAGTTGCACTCAGTGTTGCTTCTTTTTATATGATGTTCATACAGCACCAATAACTTTAGAAAACCCTCTGACAATACAGAGAGCTCCAAAATGTGGCATCTGGTAGAAACTGTTTGGAAGGAAAACCTGGAAAAGTGAATTTGACACTCCTGTGATAATATCTCAGGTAATAAAAGTGAGCTTTGTGACGGAATATATTGACTGTTTCCAAAAATAAACAAGCTGTGGAATTAAATTAAAAGTTCTCACTTTATGCCGATTTCTGTATCTGGCTAATCTAAAATTATTTATGTAAACAGACAGCCACACACATCAGTAAAAGAACACGTCAACACACTGGTCATGATAGGCTCATACAGGAGCCTTTTGTTCACATATATCAAACCAGTAATGTCACAGTCAGCAGTCTACTGCCGAGAGCAAAATAAGAAAGGTGTCTGGAATGCTTAGGAGACTTTATTGTATACTACAGACAATTTGTCTTCTGGGCCCTGAAGGAAGGTGGGTCATGCGCCTCTCACTAAACACTGCACCCCTGGTCATTCCACCAAGGTAGCTGTAATTTCCTTCACTGCTATCTGAAGTTGGCATGGATCTTTTCCTGATTGACATGCTTGCTTGTCACCCATGCCACCACCTTCTGTGTTTGAAACAAAACAAAGGACTGGCCTGTGCTGTTTTATTTTTTTCCTGTCAGCAATGCTGCACACCCACAATTCTGTACTTTTCTTTTCGGTCCCTGCTCTGAGAAGGACCCAAAACCCAATTTTAATAGGGCACATTATGCATATCATAGAATAAGCTCTCGATTGAGACCAAGATGAAAGTGCAAGTCACAGGGGTTCACCGTTAGCATTTTATATAAATATATATACATACACATACTGTATATATACTGTAGATTGATCGACTGAATATTTAAGTTGGAAAATATGATTATTATTCTTGGCAGCCAATTGAAAAAGGAAGCAGCATCTGACATTTATATTTTTGTTTTCTAATTATGATTTTTATTGGGAAAAGAATAAAAATGGGTAGTTATAAAATAATGAGAAGTAACAAACAAAGTAACAAACTCAGAGGGTGTGCAGCTGGATGCAGAATTTTGCAGAAAAAATAGGTTATGGTCTGGTATCAGTGTTGAATTGACTGATTTGTAAAATGTATTTAAATTAATTAGAAACAATATTTAAAAAGTAAATAAACTTGCATTTAACACTAAGCTAGTTTAATTATGTGGACAATATTCAGTACAGTTTGACTACGATAAGTTTCAGTTTTCTCAAACAAGATTGAATGGAAACAATGTAAAGTTTTGTTAAGTAATGAATAGGAAAAGGAAAGTATTTGACCAAATTACCATTAGTTAGAAATTAATCAATATGTTTTATTAGTTAACTACAACATATTATATGCCATATTAAAAAATTGAGTGGTTCCTTATAAGGCAATCTATAATAATAAAAGGCAAAGCGCTCACTGACTGACTGACTGACTGACTCATCACTAATTCTCCAACTTCCCATATAGGTAGAAAGCTGAAATTTGGCAGGCTTATTCCTTACAGCTTACTTACAAAAGTTAAGCAGGTTTCATTTCGAAATTCTACACGTAACGGTCATAACGGTTGATAACGGGCTGTAAATAATGCAAAAAAAGAGGCAGCCGCTTGGCTTGTCTAGGACGTTTGGACAAAAAAATGTAAAAGAAATAAAGTTTTCATTCACCTATTTTAGCGCCTCTGTACAGATTAACACGGCAGCATTACAAAGTTGTTTGCGTAGGTTTCAGCGCCAACATGTCCGAAGGGCTGCCTGGTGCCGATACTATCCACTTGCTGAGCCACAGCACCATACGTCACCGCAGTTCTAGACCCGCAGTTGTAGGCCCGCGGGTACAGACCCGGAAGTGGCGTCACATTCGTTTCAGGACTGACTTCGTAAAATTACTTTCGGCAGGTCTCGGCAAAGCCCGGAAAGTAACGTCGGGTCAAGGACCCGTTTTAGAAATTAAGCGATAAAAATGAGAAAGGATAAACAGTACATCAAACCAAATAATACGCATCATTGTGAAGTTCAAAGGGTTTCTGCCATCACGTCGTGTCATACATCAAACTAAACAATACGGATCGTTTCTGTGAAATAATAATATTAACATTTACATTGTGTTCGGGTCTGTGGGAACCATTTAACATGTCGGCAAAACTAAAATCATCGAGATCTGTGTTAATTGAAAATAGTTTTTTAGTTTACATTCATGAAATGAAGTATACAATATAATTATAATGTTTACACCACGTTAGAGTTTAGTAAAACGTTAATAATAAAAGTGATTGCGTTTTTTAAAATGTACTATGCATGTCTGCAATATTGTTCTAAATCAATTTAGAATTAACATTTAAGCCAATCTAATATTTTTAAATATGCATGTGAAGAAAACGGCAATACATATTCTACACTGAATTATGTTATATACTGTATTAACTGCATTATATAGAACTGCTCTAGTTTTTGTCATTTATTATAAACGATGGGCCATCAAAAGAAAAAATAATAATAATAATAATAAGAACACAATTTATTTATATAGCACTCTGCCCAGAATTCAGAAAGAACAACAGGACCGATATAACATTGGCTACAAATATATATCTCACTAAATAAAGATAAATACAGGATATACAAAAAATTCAAACCAAATAAAAGACAATAATCCATAATAAAATACAACATATAATACTACAAACACATCTTGAACAAATAACATAAATTGTGATAAAAATGCAAATCCCAAGTACCTGGACAGATAACGGGGGTAAACTGAAAGAAGGGGCAGAATGTCAGGTCTGTTTAATGTCTTCCTAAACAAATGAGTTAAAAAAAATAAATGGAGTCAGCTGATGTCATTAATTTAGGGAGGTCGGTCCACAGTCTGGGTGCTATACAGCTGAAGGCCCTGCTGTCACCCACAGCGTGCAGGTTAATGTGGGGCACAGAATGAGAGGACCATAGTGGCAGGGCAATAACAGAATTTGATATTCAGTCCTGAAAGACACAGGGAGCAGTGAAGGTGCAGCAGGATGGCTGTGATGTGCTCGCTGTTGGTGGTCCATGTCAGGACTGTTGCAATTGAGTTTTGAATCAGCTGGAGCTGTGATATAAGATTATATTATTATAAAATTAAGATAACTTAATTATTATATTATAAATTAAGGCACGAGGGTTGCCCTGGACATGACATAAGCTACATAGAGTCTGACAATGGGTCCAAGGATTTCATCCCGATACCTAATGGCAGTTAAGGTGCCGTTGTCTAGCCTGTAGAGGTCTGTGCATCCCTCCATGGATATGCCTCCCCAGTCTGACCATCACTGACCCACCACCGAACCTCTCAGCTGAACGAGGCACGCGACTGAGGCCGGTTTTCGTGCGCGCTCACGGTTTCTGACGGCCAAGTGCCGTAACCGCTGGAGGAGAGAGGGCAAAAGTGCAATATTTAAAGTCAGAGAAACCTGTTCTGAAGGATAGAAGACTCAGTTTTAAAGTGGCCTGCAAAAGGGAGAAAGTAAAACAGTACTCACTTAACCATGGCTAAATGGGTAGCCCGCAAGTCACTAAGACAGAAGAGTACGCGCGCTAGGGAGAGTAGGAACATATAAAAGCGGTGGACTGTACGAGTGCAGGTGTTGCTGAAGGGAGCACGAACCGACGTGTCTATCAAAAGGGCTCGCGATATAAAACCAGGATCCGAAATCTAGAGGTCATCTTTTGACTAGGTCTTCAAGCATTAGTTAATGTTGATCTGTGCTACTGATTTATTTAACTGAGTAGTGTAGAGATGTACTCTTCTTTGTATATAAAGTAGGTGCTTAGTTTTTCGTCGTGATCCATTTTGTAGCTGGACGAAGGAGGAGGAAGAGTTTTTATTTTTTGTTCTTGTCTTCACTTTTGATTTAGAAACCACTGTAAATATCATAACACCTGCACTGACTTTTCTTTTTGGAAGTGTCTTTGCATTGGACTTTGTATATATTTTATGGCAAGACATTTCTTTGTAAAATAGTTTAGACACTGCTGCAAAAAAAAAAAGATTCCTATTTTTGAATACTAATTTTTTTTGTCTGAGTCTCTCTTACTCTATCCTGTGGTTGCTCGGTCTCTTCTACTGTCAACCCAAGTTGGGATTAGTACAACAGGGTCCTTACCCAGGGTGTCATGCTCAGAATATTATTTGAAGTATATTTTGAGCTGAAAAATAGCAGTCTTCCTCGTTTTTAATGTTAGTTGACATGGTAGCAACCCAAAATCAAATATTTATTACACATTTTGTGCTCCCAATCAATATTATTCTCTTAATCTTTCAAAATAGCCATGGATTTGTTATTTAGAGAATTATAAAGATACATTTTTATTGACCAGAAATGAGAAAGTTGTTGTTTAAATGGCTTTTGCAGAAATATACATGGTTGTGTTGATCCATCCAGGTAAGCAGACAGTAAAAGAATACAAATCCTTTCTTTACTGGAAAAAAGCATGTTCCCCAGTTTTCTTGTCAAGATGAAGGCAGATGAGGAAGTAGTTGAAGAGCTTCTCTCTTCATGCCTACATTATCATTTGATTTTGTTCCTCAGGAACACAAGAGTGTTCTCTGATGAACATATAGTGGAAACAAGAATGATACTATGTTAGCAGATATCTGTAGGTCAATCCACCATAAAACCACTTTGTCACTACCAAGTGACTAGTTTTTATTAGTAATGATAAAATTTAAAGTAATTATGTCAATTAGATTTTTCAAGTTAAATAATTAATTTTAAGTACATATTATGTTGTTTTCCTCTATGTACAGATCTCTAAGTGATTTAATCCCAAATGTATTCCAGGCATTAAAAACTGTACTATATATGTTTGTGAGGGTTGAAAACGGTGGTTCTCGTGCATAGGTGCCACCGATAAAAGATTCTCTATCTTAAAATGCTTCCTACACTGGTTCCATATTCTGAGTGAGTTAAGCACTAATGGGTTATTAGTATATTGGCGATAATTTGCATTTATTGGGGTGCAAAGCAAGGAATATAAAGAGGAACTGCAGGATTTTATTTTTATTGCAGACCAAGCCTATATATGTTCATTTATTTGTGTCAATGTCCAGGTATTTATATGTTATATGTTTACTGCCCAGTAGTAAAACTGAAAGTTAGGTAGGGCCATGCCACCTTCTGTCTTTGGCCTTTGTAGGGATCGCTCTTTGGATACATGGATGTTATGAATTCCAAATAAATGTGGTTATGGTTGAATCTAATTTCGTAAAGAATGATTAATTGAAGTACTTTGGAATATTTTGAAATAAAAATAGAAACTTAGGAAGGATATTCATCTTAACAACGTTAATTCTTCCAGCTAAAGTGAGGTGAAGGGTTGACCATCTATGCAAGTCTTGTTTGATTTTTTTCCATACAGACAGCGAAATTTTGTTGATAAAGAGCTTTATGTTTACTTGTGATGTTTACCCCTAGATATTTAAACTGATCTGTGATGATAAAAGGGAAGGTGTCCAATTTAATATTGTGTGCTTGAGAATTCACTGGAAAGAGCACACCTTTAGTCAAATTAATTCTGAGAACAGAAATCTTTTGAAATTCTGTTACTGCTGTTAGGACAGTAGGCACAGTGTTTTCTGGGTCTAATATATATAATACCATATTATCTGCATATAGAGAAATTTTCTGTTGTAGTTGTTCTCTGATAATCCCCTTTATCTCATAAGCATTTTCACAGTGAACTGCCAGTGGCTCAATGGCAATTACAAAAAGTAGTGGTGACAAGGGGCATCCTTGTCTGGCACCATGTTCTAGTTTTTAGTAGTCTGAGTTAATGTTGTTAATACAAACTGAAGGTTCTGGATTGGTATACAGTAGTTTGATCCATGCACAAATGTTCGGGCCAAACCCAAATTTCTCCAATGTAGTGAAAAGGTAGTTCCTTTCAATCATATCAAATGCTTTTTCTGCATCCAAGGATAGTAAAATCTCTGGGATGTTTGACTATGCGGGTGAGTATATTACATTAAACAGGCATCGAAGATTGGACACTAAATGTCAGCCTTTAATAAATCCAGTTTGATCTTATGACATTACTGAAGACAGTACTTTCTCCATCCTTCTAGCTAGGACTTTGGAGAGTATCTTAACATCATTATTCAGAAGTAAAATTGGTCTGTATGATGCACATTGTAATATGTCCTTATTTTGTTTAGGAAGGACAGTGATTAATGCTTGACGAAAAGTTTGAGGTAGAATTCGATTGTCTTTAGTTTTTACATTTTAAACCTTCATCACTCAAAAACTGGATGTGATAGAACAGTTCAATCCAGATTTGAATTCAGCACCCTTTAAATTTTTAAAGAACACCCACAATTTTTGTTGGGAGAGAAAAAAGTTTTATTTTTATTTATTTATTTATTGCAAATCAATGTAATTACTCTTGTCTTTCTTTCATAATCTAAAAGTACATATAAAAACAATCCACTAGTGGAAAAATTGAAAATTATGTAGTGTCATGGCTGCCGCTGCTTTAGGTCACTGTTCAATTAATTAATTTACAACCTCTTTGCGTTTCAAATATAGTTTTAATTGCAAAACCAAAGGACAGGTTTGTTTGAATTGCAATGCAATAAAATTTATATAAAATGTTGGCAGAATAATCATTTTAACAATACTTTTTCTCTTTGTGTTTGTGGTTAAATTAGTGAGGTCGTGAGAGGCTGTTAAAATTGACCTTGAATAGGCCAACAAGCCACTATATAACAATAGCCCTGTAATATGGGAACTACTGTGATATTAATTATAAATGTATATGTGAAGGCATTTGCAAGGAATAAGTTACATTTTCTGAGATTAATCATGCATGCCTAAAATGTAAATTTTTAATGTTTTATACAGTAATGACTGTATTTAATTAACAGTTTATAAACTTAGCTATACTTGAGATGCCTTTTTTAATTTTGTTGGTGTTATCACATATCCATGATCAATGTGAAGTTTTGGGTTTGGTCAATCAATTCTCTTATGTTTTGTTTATTTATCTCACCAAATGTACTTTGAATGTTTACCAGATAATTCTGGCTGGTATCTCTCTAATTAAATTACTTTCTCTAAAATATTAATTTGTGCATAAAGTACTAATGTCTTCACCTACACTAGTAATAGTTGGCAAAGTAACCAATTAGAAAACAGAAACATTTTGATGAGACCTGGCAATTCAAATTAATAAGCTCACCAATGCTATTCCCTTAATTTCCCCATATTTTCAAAACAGTCTAAGTTTAAAAGAAAAGCCAAGTTTCTTTGTCAGAAAGACAATTTGAATAAAGTCTAATCTTTTACAAAGAATCCACTATCTCAGATGATAATAATCTAGGGGCATGCCCAACATAACACTATTCCACTTCTTATACTCATAATAGCAAATCCCATTAAACAAAATGATGTCAAAAATTACAAAACAAAAGAAAAAAGCACAACTAGAAGGTAAAGGTATTGTAGTTAAAAGTTTTCTTTGCGCCACTTAATACATAGTTGGAATTTTAATGCAGAATATAGTGATGCAGACTTAAGTGGCTTTGGGGAGCTCTTTGGAACTAATGAAACCCTGAACTAAAGTGTAATATTTCAAAAAATATTCTACAATTCTGATTTCAGAAGGAGCATGCATAACTTACTTTAGGGCTGAAAAATTAATGGTAAAGATTTAATTTTTAATAGAAGGTTTTAGCCTGTAACAATAATATCCACAAAAGCACCACTGTCTCTGTCTGCCTTTCTCCATCTTAGAGAAATTAAGGTGGTCTCTTGATATGTTTTTTAATACATGAAATGTAGAATAGGTGGTTCTTTTTCAAATTAATAATGTAATTGTTTATCATTTTTTCATATTGTTCATTTACTGTTGTGCATTTTTAAATACTATAAGTAAGGATCATGACTAAATCATATAGTATGAATATGCATTCTTAAATCTCTTTAGTGGCTTTCCATTAACTTTGAAACACATTTTTACATTAATGACTCTGCTTCTGTTTTCATACTTAAATTATGTTTCAGGACATCTTAATTTTCCATGATGATTTCTTTTAGAAATGCAGCACCTTTAGAAAAATGGACCTGGAATGATCATACTGTTGATATGACAGACCCCTCATCAATGCCAGTATTAAAATTAGTCCTGAAGAATCATTATTTTAGCATAGTGTTCTTTTTTTGTATCTGCTGTTCATGTTATCTTTAATATATTTATAAATGATTGTTATAGGCTGTTATTAAGTGTTTTTCATTTTGTTTCTTGTCTTACTGTTCTGTGGTGGAAATTGATGGTGTTCCTGCCACCAAAATTAAGATAGTTTTCCTGTCTTAATTTATGTGTTAATCATGGAATGGGACCTTTCAGAAGCAGAAAAACATTTGAATCACAAGTAAGGTAATTTTCATCATACTATAGCATAAAATAACTAGCCATTCTCTAATAGTATTAGCTTAAGGAGCTTTAACAGCCATTTATTCATGTGTTTTTTGATATCAATTGATCCATGACAAATTGGCAGTGAGCTGGGGCATCAAGTGCAAGGCAGACACAAATGTGCACTCATCCATATCATCTCACACTAGGCATATTTACAATCAGTACACATCAGTAATTCTAAATTGCATGTCTTTAAGATGTGAGTGAAAATCCATATTGAAAATATATGCATGATTTACTCATATCATGTGAACTCCCATATGTCTCATGCAAGTACATTACACTTTCAATAAACAGCAGTATTGTGGATTCTTAAGTAGTATATACTGTGTCTAAAGGAGATGTGTAGTTGTTTATTAGGACAATAAAAACAAAAACACTTGTGCATGCATATTAAATACCATAATATAGTATTTTAAATCTGGTCATTTTGGAAATCAGGAAAACTGCATATAGCATATTAAATGTGTATAACTATTGACAGTTTAATTTGATATTAAAGTTATTTTTGAATTTCTTAAGCTAACTGCAGTCTTCAGTAAGGCTGTTAAATATACCAACATTTTTGTTCCCCAAGTAAAACATTTCAATAAAACTAATCTATACAAAAATGAAAATGATAGTGTTATTTGAGAGGAAGTATAAAAAGAATTAAAAGCAACTTATTTTCCCCAAATTGTTCTCCACTACAAAGAAGTGAAAACATACTGTGTCAGGTGTTTCATTTACTTTCAGTCATTCACATTAAATGGCTGTATCATCCCTACTTACTGTAGCAAAGTGTTATTGTTTATTTTAGTGAGTAATATTAAAAAACTGGCTTAAACATTATGAATACAATATAGAATGTAACATTAATTCAGAACGAAATGCACAAATTCGTCTTGCATACACAATGTATTTCCTTTTGTAAATTTAAACCTATCTAGAGAGAATGCGACACTTTTATTTGTAATACTGTACCTTTTAAGGTGGTGCTGGTGGCTGCTGCTGAGGTGATGGCACAGGTGACTATGGACCAGGCTGATATAGCTGCTGTGGTTGTGAGAAATAAAGTTGTTGTGGATGGTGACAAAGTGGTTGAGATATCTAGTGAATGAAAAACAAGAACACAAGCAAAAGAAACAAACAAACAAAAACAACTTAAAGATGAAAAATTAAAAAAAAAAAACACACACAAAGCACAAACAACATACTAAAGAAACAAATGCATAAATTGTGATAAATTGAACTTTATAACAGAATATACTGTTCTATACAAATTAAACAAACAAAAATAAAAATAAAATTAAAACCCAGGTCATATAAATAACAAAAGTTGGGAATGCATAGTTGTTGCAGACTCTAACCTCTCTCTCTCTTTTCTCTCCTAGGATGTGAAGCGAAAATGGAAGTGGAAGATCGCCAACTGTGAGCCGCTGCACGTTGTCAATGAACTCCAGACGCGTGACAGATGCCACTTTGGGAACAGAAAGCTCACCTGCTAAAAGAGACCTCCTAAGATCAACACGACTCGACTCGACTCGGCTCGATAACATCATTCCTGCACTGTGCCACATGCACACTGGGCCATGTGAATTTTACCCCCACACCTACTCGAGACAACGATGGAATCTTGCTGTTTCAGCAAGGCAAGCAGGGGCTCAAGTCCAGATCACCTCCATCATTTCAGGTAAGTGTCATCATACATAACTGCTTTGACCCTCTCCGTTCTTCCACTGTGCTGGCAGACTTTGGTGATATACTTGTACTCAGTATTGCATGCCCTAAATGTTAAACTGTTTTTTCTTGTTTTCCTGGTGCATACAAAAAGAGCCTGGACAGTCATTGAGAAGCACAAGGACGAGACTTTTGGACCATCGTACTCCATGCAGGTCTCAACAACATTTGATACTGATGAGTGTCTAAAGACAGACCTCGCAGCATTAATTCAAGACACGAAGGAGAGGTCCCAACTGCAAAAATAATCATTTCAGGTTTGCCCCTGGCTAGAAGGATGGATAGTCTACAATCAATTGCTGGCATTGAATAACTGGACTAGCGGCTTCTATAAGAGACAAAACATTGGTATTGTGGACAACTGGGATCTCTTCTGGGAAAGATTGCGTTTCTTCAGACGAGATGGTCAGCATCCAAACAGATTCAGTGCCTGGGTCATCCCTGAAAATATCTCAAAGGTAATCTATCTTTCTTGACTACGTAATTTTAGTCCTAATGTTTCCTATAATGCTGTGTTAGGATGTATTAATTCTGTAGTGAGTTCACCATTAGATGTGTACTGTATTAGCACTATAATAACCAACCATAGTCTAACTAAAAAACCTTGGCAAAGCGGTATAAAAGAATAACTTAATTAATTCTTCGCCGATAGACTATACACTAACAACAGATTATAGATTAAATACAAAATCCGGATGAAGCAGCATAAACGCAAATAACTTAATTATCATTTCAAGCTGCTGTAACACTCCCATTCAGCTTTTCTCTCCCGAGACCTTAAAGTGGCTTTACTAAATATTAGAGCGTTAATCAGCAAGTCCTGTGGTGGGCTGGCACCCTGTCCGGGGTTTGCTTCCTGCCTTGCGCCCTGTGTTGGCTGGGATTGGCTCCAGCAGATCCCCGTGACCCTATAGTTAGGATATAGCACGTTGGATAATGGCTGGATGGATGGATAACCAGCAAGTCTTTTTCCATTAATAATCTTGTTAGTGATAGGAAAATCGAGTTTCTTAAACTAAGTGAAATGATGTAGCTCAGCTCTGATTGTGCAGCAGAATTAGCTTTGTTCATTCAGTTTGCCAAGGCAAAATAGGTGGCGGTTTAGCAACTTGAGCCGAATAAGCAGTAAATATGCCAGTTTTAATACTTTTGCATCTGTAGAGTATCTTGCCATGGTTATTCAAGGTATGTTGAGGTCTCTTGTATTGACCGCTTATAGACCTCCTAAATATAATGCATCTTTTATTTATCTTTTATTTTCAGACTTGGCATCTATAATAATAACTAACTATGACAGATTCTTAATTGTAGGTGATTTAAATTTTCACATGTATAATTGGTGTGAGCAAGAGAATTCATGAACTTACTGCAAGCCTTTGATCTGAGAAAGCAATGTTAGCCAGCAAACACATTGGGAGGACACTGGATTTAGTGATTTCAAAAGGATTAAAAACTGATATGAGGCAAGTAGTCGTTACTGGTATACCAGACCATTTTTGGATATAATTTGATATAGAAATACTGATAACTACAACTAATGAGAAACATATTGTTAAAAAATGTTATTTTGATACATCCGAGGCTTCAGTGTACAGTAATTTTCTAAACAATCAGTCCGAATGTAGTGCTTACCTCAATAATGCTAATAGTGTAATTAGTAAGGTGGAAACTTTTAATGTTAAGGTGAGAGCTGCAGCTGACACAGTGACCCCTGAAAAGACAGTTAAGAAATCCTCCAGCTATCATACCTTGGAAGACCCAAATAGTGTCTTTATGATTTAAAGGGAACATACCGGAGAGCTGAGACTAAATAAAGAAAAAATGATAGTCTAATATGAAATATTGAAGGCAAAAATAACTGAATATAACAACACAGTCCTCCTTAAGAGGCAATCTTATTTCTCTAAAATTCTAAATGATAATGTTGGCAATCCAAGAGTTTTATTCTCAACTATTGATCATCTTTTAAACACACCTCAGTCAAAGGAAGGTCTCATAAAAACTACTAGAGAAACTTGTAAGGCTTTTGGTATATTTTTTAAACACAAAATAATATATATTATATTATATAATAGATATTAGAAATAATATACAGTAGTACATAACCCCAAAGTTAATCCTGTTGAACCACAGCATGCCCTTTTATGCAAGTTAAATTCTTTCACTGGAATAGATCTACCCAAATTAAGTAGAATACTTTGTCAGCTGAAACCCTAAACCTGCGTCCTTGAACCTGTAACAAAAGATTTTTTCAAAGGAGTCTCCAAAATGTGCTAATTGATAGTGTTCTTGACATAGTGAACTCATTAGAAAAGGGGGTCTTCCTTGACTGTCTAAAGACTGCAGTTGTTAAACCACTGCTCAAGAAAAATAATCTTGACTCCTCAGTCTTTGTCAACTTTACACCAATTTCTAACTTGTCTTTCTTAAATAAAATTCCAGAAAAAGCAGTTATTTAGCAGTTAAATGAGTATTTAACTAAACATTCCATTCTTGTCAGGTTTTATAACAAATCACAGTAAAGAAACTACACTGGTTAAAGTAGTAAATGATTTGTGGATTAAAGCATACAGAGGCCGTATATTTGTTATTGTTCTCTTAGACTTGAGTGCAGCTTTTGACATCATAAATCGCAGTATTCTTATAAATCATCTTAAGGTGAGCCTCTCTGGCAGTATCTTAAATTGGTTTCAGGCATATTTAACAAGTAGAAAAGTCTTTGTTAGTTGTGGTGATTATATTTTGGTGATCCATGATATTGTGTACAGTGCACCACAAGAATCTATTCTTGGTCTTCTGTTTTTTTCAATCTACATGCTTCCTTTAGGTCAGATTATTTCAAAGTACTGTACAAGGTGAGCTACCACAGTTGTTCAGACGACATACAGCTTTATTTATCTACAGCCACTGATGACCCTGATGCTCTTGGCTCTCTGATCCAATGTCTTAGCAATATTTTTGACTGGATGAGCAGAAACTTTCTCAGACTTAAAAATAAAAAAGAACGGTCTCAGTGACTAGCAAATATGGAAATAGCAAGGGTATTAGGAATAAACTTGACCCGGGTCATAGTCAGCAGGATCGAGGCCTGGAATGATAGCAGACTCAGCCAGCTTGGTGGATTTAGTCCAGTATCTCACCAATGAAGTGACTCAGCTACAACTGTAATACACCAAGCTGCTGGATGCCGTGGCATAATGAGAAGCCGTCGATGTGTACCAGGGAAGATGAGGACAAGGGCCCGTGCTGAGACTTGTCCCAATGAGATCATGGGACAATGTGGAAACATACCTCCTGATTTATGAGCGTAAGGGCACCTAACAACAGTGGCAACAATGTGAGTGTGGACCCTTTATCCACTGTTTTTGACAGGTGAGGCACAGTAGGCCTATTATGACCTGGAAGAGCAGGCCACTGCATACTACTCCACCTTGAAGTGAGAGATGCTGGCCCGCTATGGTATCACAGCAGCTTGCCAGGCTCAGCGCTCTAGGGACTGGAAATTTGATCCCTAATGCCCCAAGAGGGCTCAAGCTTTCATTCTGTGGGCTGGATGGCCTGCTGGCTCTGACTGGGAGAGAACACGGAGGAGCACATAGTAAAAATGTTGGCCTTAAATTTTGTGGTCCACATCCTCCCAGAAAAAAAGTGCTTTACAAGATGAAGAAAGAAAAAAGAAAAAATATAAAAATAAAATTAGGCAATACTAGTTAACAAAGAATAAAGTATAGTTCAATGGTCAGGGAGGACAGAAAAAGCAAAAAAATCTCCAGAGAGCTGGTGAAAACAACAAAATCTGAATGGGTTCTGAGGCCACAAGACCGCCCAGCCCCCACTAGGCATTCTACCTAACACAAATTATCTAAATCAGTCCTCATGGTTTTCAGGCTTCACGTGGAAGAATTAGACAACGATGGTCATGTGGAGCTCTGGCCTTCAATCAATCAATGTAGGGACTGCAAGGTGCTTTGATCAGGTGGTGGTGGCGCAGATTGCCACCACAGAAAACCAGAAAAAGAACAGCAGAGAAAGTGGGGTTAGTAAGAATTTTGGAGAAAAAATCATAATTAAATGAATATATAGAATATCAGGGTTACACTAAAATGAATATATGAGAAAGCCAAGTTAAAATAATGGGTTTTTAGCTTTTAAAGTGCTTAACTGTATCAGCCTGGCGAATTTCTATCGGTAAGCTGTTCCAGATTTTAAGTGCATAATAGCAGAAGGCCACCTCACCATTTCTTTTAAGTTTAGCTCTTGGAATTATAAGCAGACACTCATTTGAAGATCTAAGGTTACGATTTGGAGTGTAAGGTGAAAGGCATCCCGAAATATAGGACGGAGTGAGATTATTTAAGGCTTTATAAACTATAAGCAGTATTTTAAAGTCAATTCTAAATGGCACCGGTAACCAATGTAGTGACATCAAAACTGGAGAGATGTGCTTGGATTTTCTTTTCCTAGTTAAGATTCTGGCAGCTGCATTCTGCAGTAGTTGCAATCGATTGATGTCTTGTTTGGGTAGTACTGAGATGAGTGAGTTACAATAATCTAGTCAACAAAAAACAAAAGCGTGGACTAATTTTTCAGCATCTTGCAAAGTTATGAGGGATCTAACTTTTGCTATATTCCTTAAGTGAAAAAATGCTGTCCTAGTAATTGATTAATATGCGATTTAACATTTAGTTCAGAATCAATAATTACCCCTAAATTGTTTATCTCTGTCTTGACTTTTAAGCCTAAATTATCAAGTTTATTTCTAATACCCTCATTATATCCATTTTGCCAATCACTAAGATTTCTGATTTCACATTATTTAGTTTGAGAAAATTACTACTCATCCACTCAGAAACACAATTAAGACATTGGGTCAAGACCTGAGACAACCACGAAAGATGCCGAGATGCCTCCTGCGAGGAGGGAGCAATCGCCACTACTTCTCTGTGCTAATACTGTGGTGAACCAGGTATACGGTGGCTACCTGGCCCCAAAGAAAACTAAACAGGGAGACACTATGTTAAATTGGAGCAATAAAACACGTAAAGAGGTGTCCAAACAATATAACCCATTGGATCATGGACAGTGGGAAAACAAAACCACTATAACCAAGCCATTCTCTTTGGCCCAAGCCTTCCTGCACATTCAGTGTCACAACCTGCCTGCATCCTTTAAATACAAGCAATAGAACAATGATTCCTTGAAGCATGCAAGGAATGCAGTCGCCATCTTCAATGGTCAGCCTTCCGATGAGTCCATGCATTCGCTCCTCTTCTTGTCCCTGAGCACGATTTTTGTAATGGGTGGTGAAAAACCAGGGTGAAATTCAGAATCAACTCCTTGTCCCCAGGCCATACCATTGGGAGATATGTGAGTTGCTCATGCTTGCATATTAGAGGTTGTAGTAAAGTGAGGATTTCGACTGACTGGCGTTTTTTAAATAAATAATCGCCATACTCGTGTCTTCAGGTGGGGGCATGGTAGTGTGATGAGAGCAGTTCCCGTGTGCGATGCAGGAGCAGATGGTCAAGCTCTTAGTGCACAGGTACAGGATCGCCTGTGACCCTAAATGCCGGGAACTGATGACTGCTGCAGCTGTACCATGTCTTCATTTTAAAAGGGGAGCACAAGTGCGAGGGAGAAAGGAATGGAGGTTAAAGGGAGAAAGAGAAAGAAGAAGACAGGAGGTGGAAGGAGTCGGTGCGAGTGAATGAGTGAGCAAGTAGAGACAGGCAGTGGTGTGGAGAGCCCCTGGAGAGGAGCAGGTGGCCAACGCCTAGGGAACTGCTGTAGTGGGATCTCTCTAGCTGAACAACTTGGGGGAGCTGGAGTGATCAGGTGGCAGCAGAAGTCTAGGAAGGCAGTGGGAGTCAGAGCCTTGGACTGACAGCCCTATTGTGAGCGCCATGGCATTTGGGGACCCAAGCGCAAGTCCAGAGAGGGAGTCTTACTGTAGCCATGTGACAGGAGGGACCCAGACTTGTGGAAGATCAGCTATGTCTGTCGCTAGGGCAACTCCTCTGATGCAAGGCCTGCACAGCATAAGCAGAGTAGCTGCCAGATAAAAGAAAAGAAAATTTTCCTGCCAGATGGTCTTAACATTGTTTTAATTAATTAATTTATTCTTGCTGTAACTTCCACCTCACCTTTATTATATCAGATTTATTTAATGGACATTTTGTGCACTGCACTTTTCCAGCACTTTTCTTTCCTTGAATTGCTTTAATAAAACCACCGGGCACTTTGCACCTTCCCTTTGCTTTGTACGCTGTTCTCATTTGCCGAGCTCCTCCCTTGGTAACTTTATTGGTAGCGCCGGGTTGAAGAGGCTCCCTGTAGAATCCGGTAGCATTAAGCCAAACCGCATTGTCACAGAAGCACATTTGGGTGCTGACAGCTCCTACCTCTTGTCTTGTTCGCCTTCTGGATGGTATTGCAGGCTTCTACGGGATTCTTCCCTTTTAAACTACTGGACGGCAGACAGCCCCAGAGACTGCTCAACCTTGTTTGGGAGGGCTAGGAGGAAGAGCCCATGCTGCCCACCCTTAAAATTATCAGGTACATTTCTGAGCTATACGACCATTTACTGCAGCTCCACCCCCTGGTGAAGGAACACCTTGAGGGTGCCCAGCACTCGCAGGCCTGGCTGTACATTCAGATTTCCCATCTTTGAGAATTCTGTCCGGAGAACAGGGTTATGGTACTCATCCCCACATCACACTAGAAATTCCTGGCCCAGTGGAAAGGGACTTCTAAGGGCCTCATAGATTACCTAGTCTGCCAGCTAACCAGGCAGCCGAAGAAGTGTATCTACCACATCAACCTCCTGAAACCCTGGGTTGACTTTGACTCCAGTGACTCCACGGCCACTCCTGCTCTGTCACTCTTTATGGACGCTGGACAGTTAAATTACATGTACACCCTTAAATCTCAGCAGAAGAAGGAGCTGTGATCACCATTGCAGAAGATGTTATTGATCCAAAACCATGATGGACAGCGCTGATCACTACTCATAATTACTGAGCCAGGTGTTGTCATTCACGAATGTTCTTATTGTCTTCTGGAGGCCAAGAAGCCAGAGGTGGAGCTGGAAATACATTGCAGGCTGGAGGTGGGTGTGATAGTGGCCAGTCACAGGCTGTGGTCCAGCTTGATCATGTTAGTCCCAAAGCCCAACGGGATTTGGAGCTTTTGCAATGAGTTCCGTCATCTTAATTAGGTTTCCTGCTTCAACACCTATCCCATACCATGGATGGATGACCTCCTGAAGCGGCTGAGGAATGCTCGATATTGACATCACCCTTGAAACGATGAAAGAGTACTGGCACATACCTCCAATGGATGCGGCAAAGAAAAAAAAACAGCCTTTAACACCTATAGTGACCACTGCAGTACCACGTCCTACCCTTAGTTGCACTGGGCCCCAGCGACCTTCCCACATCTGGACAGACAATGCCTATAGTGCTGTCTTCCTCGATGACACTGTCACCTACGCCACCTCCTGGGAGGAATACCTATTGCACGTCATGAACAAACTCTGTGCCATTCATAAAACCAGCCTGGCTATGTAATGGGTGGAAGACTGATCAAGTTGCAGTGGTTCAAAGTTGTTGCCATTTGCGACTGGCCCCAGCTGCAAATAAAGAGGCAGGTGTAAACTTTCCTGGGATCAGCAGGATAATACCATAGGTTACTGCCCCGCTTCTCTGAGCAAGCTGTGCCTTTCACGAACTGAAAAGGAAGAAGGCGCCAAACACTGTGACGTGGGCCCCAACAACAGAAGCTATGTTCTGTGACCTAAAAACAGCTCTGATGTCCTCCTTTTGTTAACCCCTGACTATAACTATAACTAAGTATACTAGCACTTTGTTTTTCACTTTATAAGCTGAATTCCTTTCTCTTTCATGACTCTGCACAAGCTTATTTGCTGTATTTGTTTAGTTGTGCAAGGTTTTATGAGCTGTAATAATGAAATACCTCAAATTTAAGACCTACCCCAATTTTAAGTATTGAAACACATGAAAAAGTGACGTAAATTGAAAGCAATACGGTATACATATGCACGCACACACACACATACATATACTGTATATACTGTATTTACGCATGTACCACGCCCACATTTTTTCCCGAAAATTAGTATTAGAAAATCAGGTGCGTGTCATACACGAGGAAATGTAATTCTGTAATGTTTACTTCTTCTGCTTTACCTCGCTTGCTCTCTCTCTCGCTCGCTCATTCTCTCTCTCGCGCTCTCTCTCGCTTGCTCGTGCGCTCTCTCTCTCTCACTCACTTGCGCTCTCACTCTGTCTCTCGCTTTTGTTTTTGAATCAGTTTGGCGTCATCATTCAGCATGGATAGTAACAAGCATTTACGCTCCTTCACAGCGGGAGAGAAACTAAAAGTGATTTTGGAAGCAGAGAAGATAGGAAATCGGGCAGCAGGTCGCAAGTACGGTGTTCCAGAGTCCTGTGTTCGAGATTGGCGATGGAAGAAAGAAAAACTTTCGTCATGCAACAAAAACAGAAGGGGATTTCGCGGAAAACGTGCCCTAAACGCTTCCTATACAATCACAATGTGCATCGTACATGGGGCAAAACGATTTTTGCGATTTTCTTTGTAAAAATTAGGGTACGCATCTTACATGAGGGCGCGTGGTACACAAGTAAAAACGGTATATATATATAAATTCACAGTACATATATTGTCACACACGTGTTCATGGGAGGCAGCTAAAGGGTTTGAGTAAGGGCAATTCTGAATCAGACCAGGGTGTGACAGAGTGCACTGATTCTTTTTCTCCCTTTCCTGTAGACTATTCACGGGAGATTCCACCTGGCCCTGTTGACATTACTTCCAGGTCCAAGCCTATGGAGGAAGACCGTGCCAAATCCGGCCCCTTTGATGTCACATCCGGGCTCGAGCCTATGGACCCTTATGAGACCCTTATGAGCCTGACCCCTTTGACCTCATTTCCTGTCTTCTCCTTTAAAAAGCCTCCACCTTTCCTCTACTCCCTCAGTTCTGTTTTGGACTCTGATTTGTGCACACCTGTGCTATCTTTTGCTTGAAGTTTTGCAGCCAGGAAACTAATTATACGGGTGGCTGCCCCAAACCTTGCAATGACTTGTGGTCAAGTCTGTGACAATATACAGTATATATATATATATAGTACATATAAATACATACACATATATACATACTCATACCTATCTATACTGTATATACATACTGGATATACATAGATAGATATGCAGTCAAGCATGTGCACTTAAGGGACATTTCCTCCAGCTTTACCAGCACTTAAGGCACTGTCCACACCTTCCACATAACGATCAAGAAGACATGGTTACTCTCTCCACTGCTGATTCCTACTCTATGCCCAAAGATGTCCCATTTCCTTATGGCCCTCAAGTGGATTAAGTAGGTTTGAAAAGGCTGTGTCCATGCTATCATTTCTGACCTTCAAATATCATGCTACATATTTACAGTATATGAGAATTTCCAGTTGGGATTTTGGGGGAACCATTAGGTTGCTTTTGATAATTAAAAAATTGTTTTACAGCCTGCTATTTAATTGAATGAGCCACCTACTTACAAGTTTTGAAGGGTACAAAAAGCAACAATAAAAGTAATTTGTGTAATTATAGTACTTGCCCTGCTGATGAAGAAAAACCTCTGTTTTGAGGATTCAACTCACAATATATGAAATAACTAATTGCATTCTAATACTTTCTATTCAATTTGCATCAGCTTACGGTTTTCATTTAACACTTTAGTTAATTCATAGTTGTATAATCAGAAGACAAATCTTATCTCTTTAGCAACAGGAAGAAAAAAGTAATTCTGCTTAATCTGAAGTGGAAGAGAAGCTTAAGGGCTCCCAAAATAGCATCCTTACTCCCACAGGAAAATATATTAACGCTATGGGTAAAGTATGGCTTGATGACAGGAAGCACAACCTTTTCCTGCACTGATTAGGCACTGGCAGGGAATAGATTATCAGAGTTGTAAAACCATTCAGAAATGACACTTGAATAAAAGTGAAAGTACGTAGTCAAATTTTTACTTTAACTGAAAAAAGAACTACTTGAGAAAAAAATATGTAAAAGTAAAAAAAAAATATCTGCTTTCAAAAGTACTCAAGTATCAAAGTAAAAGTACATTTTATAATAATCAGAAGGTAAAAAGGCTTTGCCTTGAGAATGCAATATATTTTATTTTTAGACAGCACTTGCACAATATTTTTGCTACAGATATGCACTACCGAATAATGAATCATGCAAATACCATGATACCTTTGATTAAAACAGAACTGCAGTCATTGCCACAGTGATTCCCTGAAGTGTGGTACTGGTGAGTGCGGATATGACTTACACTATGCCTCCCCTACTGGGATACCCAGCAGCGGTAGACGAGGCACCCCTACTCCATAGAGAAGAATAATAAAATAAAACACAAAAATAAGAATTAAGTAAAACAGCTCATAACCGCATCATTTGAATAGATAATAAAGAACAGAGGGATCATCACAGATTGGGTTTATTATACTGTACTTTAATGAAGTAAAGATGGATTTTGGAAGGGCAAGTATTATATTTAATAACAATTCACTTAAGAAAGTTATGGATTCCTTTGCTCAATTTTGTTTTAAAATTATCCGCTCGAGCACTGATGTAAACAATGGAATTATCCATCCATCCATTTTCCAACCCGCTGAATCCGAACACAGGGTCACGGGGGTCTGCTGGAGCCAATCCCAGCCAACACAAGGCACAGGGCAGGAACCAATCCCGGGAAGGGTGCCAACCCGCCGCAGTTTGATAATACAGTGTATATATACATTCATATTTTAATGCACACCTATAGACATGCTTACTTAAACACGCTTCTTTAAATTTGAAGGAAAATTCTTGAAACCAGAGATTTCTTTTGGTGCTGTCTTTAAATGCAACTGAGGGAAAGAACACATTCAATTTCCATGTCTGAACAGTGAGCAGGAAGCATGGGAATGATCATTTAAATAAGTAGTTTAAGGTGTGCTTTTATAATTTTATTATTGAATGAAATAAAGCATTCTATTGGCTAGGTCTGCGCAATGCTAAACGATAACCTACGTTGACAATACACCTAATATGTCTCTTTTATGAATTTATAATAGTTTTGTTTGTGTAACGAGTAACGACTTGCTGGAAAAGAATGCCATTTGACCTAAAGATGTAATAGGGTTTAAGTAAAAGTAGCCCTAAATGAAATTTACTCAAGTAAAGTACAAATAGTTGAAAATGTATTTAGGCTGTTATTTTCAGCCTTCAATTACTGCACTAGAAAGCCACTCTATAGGTTGCTGTGGAGAATCATAAATGAAATAGAGGGTACAGCAGCATGTATAATTACATCAGCTTATATTACTGCCTTTGCAGGAAGTGTTTGTGAAATTCGACTTTGGGGATACAATAAATCAGTTGCTGAGGGATCATACTACAGTAATTGAAAAGTTTTACCTTGAGAATCTTACTCTACCTAAAGTAATTCATTGCTTCACTACTGGTGCTGTTAAATTGAAAATGAACAAGGGGGTGTGGAAAATAAAGTTATGTTCCTCCAAGGAAAAATGTCCATGGATTTTCCAGCTAAATTGAAAGACTCTTGTTTTAGATGTGGTTTTAGGTAATAAGTCAACAAACTCTATCAAATGCCCTGCTGCAAAGGATAAATGTAAACGCTGTGAGCAGATTGGCCATTTTAAAAGATACTGCTACTATGCTAAAAAGGCAAACATGCAGAAAATGAAAATACCAGAATTGACAAAGCAGAAACACAGCAATAACTAGAGTATGTTGGTTGGCACCCCTGAGACCTTTTCCAAACCCATTAAACCTGTTGTTAATATGACTAGCCAAATAATCAAATACAGCCTAGTAAAAACTGTATTCAACTGATAATTTAAAAGCTTTTAAACAAAATTACATTAAATAGGACAGGGGGATGAATGTAAAATTCTTATATAAAACAAATACTTTTCAAAATATCTGTGGTGTTAATGTCAGCAATAACATTAGAGATTTTTATCTTATGTATCTGATGTGCCTATATTCATATCATGAATGATATGATTTAAGTAATGTGCCATTTGTGAACAAAATGTTTGGGTGACCAAATATTCCCTGTCAGTATGAGAATTGCCATTTATTTTTTATTTAAAACCTCTATCAGCACTGATTAGAAGTGGTCACTTAATCAGTGTGAACTTTCAACTTCAGGGTGCTGTAAGAGAAATGATGTTTTGTCATGATTGGTAGACAATGTGCAAAGGTTTGTAAGTGATTCTGAGTCAGGAAAGCAGAAACAAATTGGTAAAAAGAATTGTGATATTTTATTAGGTCTGGAAATCAAAAGAGCTATGTAAAATAGACAAGTAGTTAAGAAACAAAGCAAACAATAAGCAACTGGAAACAGAGTCCATATCATTAAGGAAAGAAAGTAATTTGAAAAAGTAAGTAAAAGGGTGACAAACAGGAATAAGAAAGTGGCAAAAGTACTTAAAACACTCAGAATCCAAAAACAGGCACTTTATCTAAAACACATAACTCTAGTGTCCACTAAATGCTGGCATTCATAAAGCCATTAAGGACAATGTAACTGCATCATGTAACTGCAGTCACTAAACAATAGATTAAGGTGGGTTAGTGTTTTTATTTGGCCTGCACTGTTCATGGCCACTTCTTGTCAGCTATTTTTGGCCAAACCCTTGCATGCCACTTAATGCAGAATCTAATCAAGGCCCAGCTGTACAGAGGGTGACAAAATCATAATTTTATCCAAGTAGTCTTATAAACCATAAATGAATACATTTAATTTAGGCCCTTTAAAAATTGACTAGTCCAATATAATCACAACATTTCATACAATGAAAATATAAGAATTACTTCAATATTGAACAATTATTTATGTTTACTCTATCTATGTCAGCCTATGCTGAGGGTGCTATATCCCATTCCACTTAATTAAACAATGTTTTTTATTCAAAAAGTCAACTCTAAAGAACTTTTTAGTGAGCCAGAAGTGAACATCAGTTCATAGATGGCAGTATACAATAGAGTATGATATTTGCCAAGTTTTAATGGAAGTTTAATTTAAACTCATTTGAAAGATTTTTATATTTTTATATTGAATTAAATCATTCTTTAGAAAAACATTCAGCCTAGAGTTGCAGTCATGTTGTTGTGTTGATTTTTAGTTTTATTCTGCTATGTCTGTCTTCTATGCCACTCTAGTTGTAGAATGATGATGATGATTATTATTGTAATTATTTAGTTTTTATGATAAATGAAGCACTCTGGAGTATCAATTGAAGAATTTACAGTACATTGGTTATTATTTTCATCAATTATTATTCCAAAAAAAACCAAAAATTGCCTACGTTGTCTTCCAACAAGTATTCAAAACCTCAAAGCTTTGTTTACATATAAGCATTGCTGTGGCCTTCTGCTGCTGAATCGTTCAATACCAATAGCAAAACTGTAAACTTGTGCAATACGTATTGTCAATGTTAAGCTATTAAATGTGGCAAAACTGAACTATTATTATTTGTACTTTAGACTGTAATATTTTTCCCCATTTTCAGAAATTTATGACACGTCGCGTCTTTGATTACAGTCCAATTACTTTAAGAGTGTAACAGATATATAGATATTAAGCAATGATCAAAAGTATTGTGCATACATTTGGTTTTATAGCTACTGCAGTTTATGAAAGTGTTTCTGGTTGTGATTGTTTCTGTTCTTCTGTTTTGGGGATATTTTGTTTTGATTATGTTTAGCTTTTGGTTTAGTTCTCTGATTAAATATAAGGTTTGCTTCAGTTCAGTTTCTGAGCTTTCTTTGAGTTTAATAAGTAGTTGCCTTTTTGTTAATTCTTGGTGGGCTGGTTTTGGTGTTACCTTTCTTTGTTCATTATAGGAATAAGCTAATTTCAGTGTTTTGGCTAAACTTAACTTATTCTTTTTTTTTTAACACTTATTTTTATTATTTCCATTTAAGATTTGAGATCTGAGTTTGCAGTAGACAAGGATTAATTATTTTTCGATCTGTTCACTTCTGACAGAAAGACTTCAAGTATTTGTCTTGTATTATTAAGAAAGGATAATCAACTACAATTATTCTGAAGGGGTGTAGGCTTTCATATTCCCATATGTTAACCTGTCTTAATTGTTTGCTAATTTACAAAAACTTGACAAAAAGACTCTTCTTCAGGATCCATGTAGTGGGATGTAGTTATAATGAAGAGTTAAGTATTCTGAAGAAAAGGTACAGAAGTGTTTTAAATCATTCATCAGCATTTTTGGAAGGTCATGGTCTTGCCAGATGAGACAACTGGAGTAGGAACAAAACTGTATGTGAAAGTGGGAGCCAGGACAGACATAAAGCTCCATCCTGACAATCATCTTTGTAGATAGAGAGATAGATAGATGGACGGACGGACGGACGGACGGACAGACAGATAGATAGATAGATAGATAGATAGATAGATAGATAGATAGATAGATAGATAGATAGATAGATAGATAGATAGATAGATAGATAGATAAAACCTTATTTGTCCCTAGGGGGAAACTGAGCTTTTTACAGATGCTTTTCAAATAAATAAATACATAAAAAAGCTTAGTTAGTAAGTAAGTAAGTAAATAAATAAATAAATGTGCGCACACACTTTGGTCTGAACACACATCAGAATGTCTATAAAGCAAGAAAATTAAAAGAGATTTTCTTTTAATTCCATTGCTGCATCCTCCAGGAGGTCCAGAGTGTGTCCTATAACTGAGCCTGCCCTTTAAATTAGCTAGTTGATTCGGTGGGCCTCTCTTGAAGTGATCTTACTAGCCCAGCACACCACAGTGAAGAAAATCACACTGGTCATTACAGAGCTATAGAAGATGTAAAGGATGCCACTCCCCACATTAAAGGAGGGCAATCTCCTATGAAAAGGAAGCCTGTTCTGCTCTTTCTTATACAGTTCCTCTGTGTTCCAAGACCAATCCAACCTGCCATTAATGTGAACCCCCAAGCATCTATAGGATTAGACAACTTCTAAATCCACTCCTTGAATAATGACAGGACATAGAGGCTCTTTGGTGTGGCAAAAGTCAATAACCATTTCCTTGGTTTACTGATGTTAAGATGCCGACAAAATTCCTTGCACAAACAAACAAAATTCTCCACCTGACTCCTATGTTCAGTTTCATCCACTTTATCAATATACTGCATGAGTACAGAATCATCTGATAATTTCTTCAAGTGACATTACCTGTTGTTATATTTATAGTCTGAGGTGTAGAACGAAGAGAAATGGAGACAGGACTGCACCTCATAGTACTCCAATTCTGTTCAAATCTTATCAGAAACATAGTCCTTGAGTCTCACAAACTGTGCTCTGCCCAACAGAAACAATAGTATCATTGGTTTATCCACCTGCATATCCCTGAGTTTACCCCTAATAGGGATGGCTGGATAGTACTGAAGGCACTGGAGAAATCAAAATTTTGGTGGTAACAGGTTGTCATCTAATAAGAGACTTGTAGCTGGGAATAAGCTGAATCAGATTTTGGTCAGATTTGCCTAAATGAGCAAGTAGATAACACTTAAAGAAATCTTTAACATTTGAACACAGCAGGTCCAGCTTATTATTTCCTCAACTGGAACCAATCACAAACTGAAAGAAATTTGGCATTGTTCTTTGCCAAGTCGCATGATTGAAGTCACCATATATTATAATATTTAATAATAATAATATAATAATAATAATAAATTATTATAGTCGGAGTGAGTCATCATTAAATTGTTGGCAACAGAATGAGTCATTTCTATTGCCAGGTCCCCCTTTGCGAAGGGAGGAATATAAACATTAATAAGGATATAATTTATCTTCCTGGTCAAATAACATGGACACATTCCGACAGCCAGAATTTTAGTGTCTGCAATTACAAACTGTAGTTTTAAGTTTAATATACTTCCTTTTACACCATTCCTCATTCACATAGATAACCAGTCCCCATTCTTTCTTTCTTCCAAACCACACTGGGTCTCTGTATGCTCAAATAAGATGAAATCCATCCAGCATTAAAACAGTGTCAGGTATATCAGGTTTAAGCCAGCTCTCTGTAAAGCACAAAATGCCACTCTATTTGTATGCTCCATAACCTACTATAAGCTCAGACACTTCGACCAGTCCTTTAAGGAGAGATGGCTTAAACTTGATAAATGTGACACATTTCACAGTGATTAAACATTTTCCATTATAATGGATGGCAAACCAGTTCTAAAACCTTTGCACCTTGGAGTTACACTCATGCTGGGACATTGCCCTATCCATCTGTGAAAAAGTGTAACTGAGCTGCTTGGGCACTCTGGATTGCAGTGCAAGTAGCTGATTACAGGATTATTTAATACACCACACTTCTATCTTCGCTGTGTCTCTTACTGTTTCAGGTGTTGCAGTCATAAGGTAGCCTTCAGGTCCTTTTTGAGACTTCATCCAAGTTGGACACCTGGGTTTGTGTGCATTGCAGTTTGTCGGTAAATTTTAAATCCATTTATACAATTTCTAGTAGCTACTATCAGTGGCAAGCCACACACCAGATCAATTCTAATTTTAAATAAGACTAATAACTAGTAAATAAGTTTGGAAAAAAAGAAAAGAAAAAAGTGAGAAATATGGAGCTTCTGTAAGCTTCTCATTATGTATGTAAAGATTGCAAAAGAGAAAAAGGTACAGGTTTGTAATCTACAGACCTAAGTATAATGAAGATATCTGAAATCATACTTTTATGGAAATCCTAAGTATAATGAAGATATCTGAAATCATACTTTTATGGAAATAAGAGCCAATAAATACAAATAGTTTAATCAGTATCTTTCTAGAAAAGGTTGATCTATCCTTCTACTATGATAGTTTCAAAACAAATAAAGCATTGGCATCATAATTATATGATGGTAGAGAGGAAAAAAATATTTTTTTGTGCATACATGTTGACTAAAACTGAAGGCACCTCCATGATTCAGATAGTTTAAGAGCTTCTAGAAAACCTTAGGTTGCTAAAGAAAATGCTTTAGATTTCAGTGTAATGAAAAATGAATGTAGTTGATGTCATCAACCACTATGTCTGTTTTAGTGCATATGTAGAGAACATTGCAAAGAACTGGGACTCTTTCCTGTCTTGCTTTCTGCCTTACCAACGGCTCCATGCAACACAGAATTGGAATAATTGTAAACACAGAACCAGCAGTTTTCCAGTCACATTTACAAAGTGAATTAATGGATCAAAGATCATATGAGATGTTACAAAAGGAACTGCCTTGGGTATCAATATTCTTAGCTTACTAGACTGTATGTGGATAATCATGTGTGCATATAAAACATTTACAGCAATCAATACTATCTAAAATAAGTGGAAGTTCAAAGTACAACATGTGAAACAGCTGAAACGTTAGTTGGAAAATATTGGCTAAGAACACAGAAAACAATATTGTGGATTTTTTTTCTAAATGGTGATGTTAAAATGACAGTGCTCATGTATGGACACAGAGGCTGCTACTCTTTAATTTACAGGTTGTATATAAATGATATACTTTGTAGATGAAAATGTAAATAACAAGATGATTAGGCCTAGAGGTGACAATAGGAGTATTGTAGATATATTATACTTTGCAAACTTTTTAAAGATGAGCAGACATGTGGCAGGTGGAGTTTAATGAGGATAGCTGTACAACGGATATTAGATATGACTACGTAAATTGAAACTTGAAAGTACACCTTATAAAGTGAGATTAGAATTTATTGCAAGTTTGTATTTTTCCACATTCAGATAGCTAATAGACTAATAGGATCAACTTTTTTGCATGCAGAGATCCAGATACATTGAATAAGATACCAAGTGGTGTAGTATATAGTAGTACCTTTCAAAGGTTAGGTGATTGTCAAGCTATATTGCACTAAATGACTTCTTCTTATGTTATAACCTACAAATAATGTATGACGTAACTCTAACTGTGTACATGCGGGGAATAGGCTCCTGCACAACCCTGCTCTGGATAATTGGGTTAAGAAAATCGGTGGATGGATGGATGGATGGATGGATGGACAGAATTATTTAATGAGCTGAAACTAAACATTTGGAAGTGTCATTTTACCTGCAGTGTTCCTACTAATATATACATTTTTGACATGATCATAACACTCACCATGAACAAAGAGTGTGTATTCTCCAATGCTCTTTCCAATGCGATTGACAGCTTCACATCGATAAGTTCCATTGTCAGTCTTATTTAGAAGACTGATGGTCAGCTCTCTACCACTGACAGTCATCCTGTCAAGGTCAGGCAATTCACCATCATCTTTAGTCCATAGAACTGGGTCAGGCCTAGCAAACATAAAATACAGCTTCAGATAAATAGAATAAATGACCAAAAGATTATGATTTTAGACAGGTAGACTCAAGCTAATTGATCCTCAAAACGAAAATGAGTTGTTCTTCAGCAACAAGGAACACCGTTACAGTACAAACTATTATATTGGTGCAAAACTAATAACTAATCACACAATACTATATACCCCAGTAAAGTTGTTATGCCCCAAAGAAATGTTTTTCCTATGTCAATGTGTCTGTTATAACTTAATAAAAAGTAATCTTCAAGCTACTATTTGAAAATACCAAGAAATGCACATGAGAATATCAATCACCTATGGCATTTGTTAAAAAATAAACTAGTTGAGTATAAGGCTTTATAACCTTTATCTGCAATCCGCCTGGTGTGCTGAAAAAAATCATACTTGGTCATCAACCCTTTTTTTTATCATAAACACAATTTTAGATTTTGAAAATTACAGCAGAAATTTTGATTCAAGATGTATTATGATCTGTATGTATTATCTACTAAACATACTTTATTTAGTAAGAAGCCTGGATTTATTGATTGTGGAAAGTCCACATATTCTCTGGAGCACCAAGAAATTCTTGAAAAAATGCATAGAATATTATAATTAGGAGAAATCAAAGATAGTCCTTGTTCTTGCTTCATGAGAAATCTGGATAAAATTAGCATCTGTAAAAGACTCATAAACTTTATTTTATGCTTCTTAGTTCAATGATTTCCTGCTATAATTCCCCTCCAAGAGGTGCTCTCTTGGAGCAGTTTTAGTCACAGGCTTAGCAGGGTGTGCTAGGAAGTGCCTCTGGGGGGTTCTTTTCTGCCCACTGCTCTCAGGCAATTCAATGCTTCCACCTAATGTACCAGTTGAGTGTGTTTATTTATTTATCTATCTATCTATCTATCTATTGACTGTTTTATCTATCCTGTAAGACTGTATTTTTGTTTTTTAAGTTTCTGCTGCTTTATGCAGCTGTATGCATTTGAATTTCCCAATGGGATTAATAAAGTTTTATCTAATCTAATCTAGAATTTAATCAAACATGTAATTGGAAGTTTTTAATTCATTATCCCGTTAAGCTCCTTCAATTTACAGTCATCTTTTTCATTCGGCTGCTCTGTCTTTAGCATCCTTCTCCCAATATACTCAGCATCTCTCCTCTGCACATGTCCAAACCAATGCAATCTCACCTCTCTGACTTTGTCTCCCAACCGTCCAACCTGAGCTGACCCTCTAATGTACGCATTTCTAATCCTGTCCATCCATGTCACACCCAAAGCAAATCTTTAACTCTGCCACCTCCAGCTCTGTCTCCTGTAGACCTTCCATTTCACTCTTGCTGATATCCGTCTGTCACAAATCACTCCTGACACTCTTCTTCACCAATTCCACCCTGCCTGAATTCTCTTTTTCCCCTCTCTTCCCCAATTCCCATTACTTTGTACTGTTGATCCCAAGGATTTAAACTCATCCACCTCCTTGCATCTTCACCATTTCACTGACCTCCCTCTCATTTACACACATGTATTCTGTCTTATTCCTTACTGACCTTCATTCCTTTCCTCTCTAGAGTATATCTCCACCTCTCCAGGGTCTCCTCAGCTTGCTCCCTACTATTGCTACAGATCACAATGTCATCAGCAAACATCATAGATCATGGGGACTCCTGTCTAATCTCGTCTGTCATCCTGTCCATCACCATTACAAATAAGAAAGGGCTCAGAGCCGATCCTTGATGTAATCCCACCTCCACCATAAATGCATCCGTCACTCCTACCGCAGACCTCACCATGGTCACACTTCCCTCGTACATATGCTGTACAACTCTTACATACTTCTCTGCCACTCCTGCCTTCCTCATACAATACCACAGCTCCTCTCAAGGCACCCTGTCATATGCTTTCTCCAGGTCCACAAAGATGCAATGCAACTTCTTCAGGCCTTCTCTATACTTCTCCATCCACACCCTCAGAGCAAACATCACATCTGTGGTGCTTTTTCTTGGCATGAAACCATACTGCTGCTCACTAATCATCACCTCACTTCTTAACCTCGCTTCCACTACTTTTTCCCATTACTTCATGCTGTGGCTCATCAGTTTTATCCCCTGTAGTTACTTCAGTCCTGCACATCCCCCTTATTCTTAAATATCGGCACACTTCTTCTCCACTCCTCAGGCATCCTCTCACTTTCTAAGATTCCATTAAACAATCTGGTTAAAAACTCCACTGCCATCTCTCTTAAACACCTCCATACTTCCACAGGTATGTCATCTGGACCAATGGCTTTTCCATTCTTCATCCTCTTTATAGCTGTCCTTATTTCCTCCTTGCTAATCCGTTGCACTTCCTGATTCACTATCTCCACATCATCCAACCTCTTCTCTCTCTCGTTCTCTTCATTCATCAGCCTCTTAAAGTACTCTTTCCATCTGCTCGACACACTGTCCTCGCTTGTGAGTACGTTTCCATCTTTATCCTTTATTACCCTAACCTGCTACACATCTTTCCCAGCTCGGTCCCTCTGTCTAGCCAGTTGGTACAGGTCCTTTCTTCCTCCTTAGTGTCCAACCTCTCATAAAATTCATCATATGCCTTTTCATTAGCCTTGGTCACCTCTTTCTTCACCTTGCGCCTTATCTCATTGTACTCTTGTCTACTTTCTGTATCTCTGACTATCTCACTTTTTCCTTGCCATCCTCCTCCTTTGTATACTCTCCTGTACTTCCCCATTCCACAACCAGGTTTCCTTTTCTTCCTTCCTCTGTCCAGATGTCACGCCGAGCACCCTTCTTGCTGTCACCCTTACTACATCTGCTGTAGTTTCCCAACTGTCTGGTAATTCTTCACTACCACCCAGTGTCTGTCTCACCTTCTTCCTAAACTCAACCTTGCAGTCTTCCTTTTTCAACTTCCACCATTTGATCCTTGGCTCTGCCCTCACTCTCTTCCTCTTCTTGATCTCCAACGTCATCCTACAGACCGCCATCCTATGCTGCTTAACTATACTTTCCCCTCCCACCACTTTGCTGTTTTCAATCTCCTTCAGACTGACTCTTCAGTATAGGATGGAATCTACCTGTGTGCATCTTCCTCCACTCTTGTACGTAACCCTGTGTTCCTCCATCTTCTTAAAATACGTATTCACCACAGCCATGTCCATCCTTTTCACAAAATCCACTATCCTCTGACCTTCTTCATTCCTCTCCTTGGCACCATACCTACCCATCACCTCCTCGTCTCCTCTGTTCCCTTCACCAACATGTCCATTGAAATCCGCTCCAATCACCACTTTATATCCTTTGGGTACACTGTTCATCACTTCATCCAACTCACTCCAAAAATCTTCTTTCTCATCCATTGCACAACCAACTTGAGGGGCATATGCACTGACAACATTTATCATCACACCTCTACTTTCCAGCTTCATAATCATTACTCTGTCTGACACTCTTTTCACCTCCAAAAGACTCTTGACATACTGTTCTTTCAGAATAACCCCTACTCCATTTCTCTTCCTATACACACCTTGATACAACAATTTAGATCCACCTCCGATCCACTTGGCCTTACTCCCCTTCCATTTAGTCTCTTGCATGCACAATGTATCAACCTACCTTCTCTCCATTATGTCTGCTAACTCTTTCCCCTTACCAGTCATACTGGCAACATTCAAAGTTCCTACCCTCAGTTCCACTATCTTTACCTTCCTTCTCTCCTCCTGCCTCCAAACATGTCTCCCCCCCTCTTCTTCTCCTTCTAATTCTTCTTCTTCGGCCAACAGTAGCCCAATTTCCACCAGCACCCTGTTGGTTAACAGTACTGGTGGCAGTTGTTGTTTACTCGGGCTTGACCAATCTGGTAAGGAAATTTGTATTGTTATCTGCATATTGATTTGGCAAAATTTTACACCCAATGCCCTTCCTGCCGTAACCTTCCCCATTTATTCGGGCTTGGGACCGGCACGAAGAAACACACTGGTTTGAATCTCTTTCAATTTACAGTGATTATGTTAAAACAACATCTACTTCACATCAGTCTTGTGCTCTCCACTTTTACATTATACCATTTTCTATCCTCTTCTCATACTCTATATACCGACTATATTACAGAAACTGGTTAATGAATTTGGTCATAACGTTTTAATTGCTGGTTTGGTTAGGAAAGAAATCTAATATTTAGTCAATCTGGAGGTCAAGGGTTTAGGCAAGCAATGTATTTACATGGTGTTCGCCATTTAGACTAACTATTATTTAGAGACAAAATGTTATTTTTGTGGTTAATTTTTCTCTAAGTATTCTTAACCAAATCTCTCAAGAAACTGACAAAAACAGCTTTCCATAGCCAAAGCATAAATGTAGCTTTTATTGTCTGGAATATTTCCTTGAATTTACTAAAATAACTCTAAACCATAAGACATTTCAATGAAAAAGAAACCAGTGCAAAGTTTTTAAATCTTGTGAGAAAACAAGAAAAGTTTTAGGATGTCATTTAACAAGTGGCATCATCTTCATAGTAGACAAGTCACTCCAGTTGCTTTCTATACTACACTACAGTGCATGGTCACAAATATGGAAGTGAAAACCAGAATGATCCTTTGTCTCCTGGCCTTCCAAAATTAGGTTCCAGATCCTTCACAGGAGGGTCCCTCCAATAATTTGGTTCCAGATCCTGCACTGGAAAGGCTTCTTTCAAAGTAATGCTGTTATTTTCTATCAGACACAGAGCCTGATGATTCTTTGAACTGTAATTTTGTTATTTATACTTGAGTAAATGGTGCAGGTGGCAATATATAGAAGCAGAATATAATAACTACCCAAGTTGGGCCTATATTTTCAGCATGCAAGATTAAACACTTCTACCAGAAAATTAAAGGGGAAAAAGCTTGTCATCTTCACCTTGGATCAATGGCCAGATAATCATAGGTTCAATGACCTAGGAGGCAGATGGAAAGCACTCTTTTAATACAAAGGGGGAATATAAAGAGAAAAAAGTGTTTTTGAAACTAAACAATCTGGCATTTTTCGCTCCGATAATCACCACCTGATTGTGTTGGAGAGGTTTGAGTGCCCCTGTGACCCTGGGAGTTATGTTGTCCAGAGCAGAAGCTTCTGGTATGGCCTTCCAAGGCAAATTGGTTCCAGGTGAGGGGTCAGACAAATAGCAATTCATAGCCCTAATAATGACGCTCTATAAAGATAAAGAGTACCCCGCCCAGCATCAGGTTACCAGGGCCTCCTCTTGTAGCCAGTGCCCACAGGGAAATGCCTGGTGGCTGGGACTATCATGGGGCCTGGTCAGGCACAGCCCAAAAATGTTACACGGGACTGCCCTCCTGTGTGTTGACCACCTGCAGGAGGAATAGGGGCTGGATGCAATGTGACCTGGGTGGCGATTGAAGGCAGAGGCCTTGGCATACTGGAACCCAGACACACAAACTGACTCTTGGAATTGGAATGCCTCCTCTCTTGGGGGGAACAAACCAGAGTTGTTGGGTTAGGCAGAGAGCTACCAACTAGATATAGAGGTGCTGGTCATAAAATAAGAATATCATGACAAAGTTGATTTATTTCAGTAATTCCATTCAAAAAGTGAAACTTGTATATTAGATTCATTCATTACAAACAGACTGATGCATTTCAAATGTTTATTTCTTTTAATTTTGATGATTATAACTGACAACTAATGAAAGTCCCAAATTCAGTATCTCGGAAAATTAGAATATTGTGAAAAGGTTCAATATTGAAGACACCTGGTGCCACACTCTAATCAGCTAATTAACTCAAAACACCTGCAAAAGCCTTTAAATGGTCTCTCAGTCTAGTTCTGTAGGCTACACAATCATGGGGAAGACTGCTGACTTGACAGTTGAACAAAAGACGAACATTGACACCTTGCACAAGGAGAACAAGACACAAAAGGTCATTGCTAAAGAGGCTGGCTGTTCACAGAGCTCTGTGTCCAAGCACATTAATAGAGAGGCGAAGGGAAGGACAAGATGTGGTAGAAAAAAGTGTACAAGCAATAGGGATAACTGTACCCTGGAGAGGATTGTGAAACAAAACCCATTCAAAACTGTGGGGGAGATTCACAAAGAGTGGACTGCAGCTGGAGTCAGTGCTTCAAGAACCACCATGCACAGATGTATCCAAGACATGGGTTTCAGCTGTCACATTCCTTGTGTCAAGCCACTCTTAAACAAGAGACAGTGTCAGAAGCGTCTCGTCTGGGCTAGACAAAAAGGGCTGAACTTCTGCTGAGTGGTCCAAAGTTATGTTCTCTGACGAAAGTAAATTTTGCATTTCCTTTGGAAATCAAGGTCCCAGAGTCTGGAGGAAGAGAGGAGAGGCACAGAATCCACATTGCTTGAGGTCCACTGTAAAGTTTCCACAGTCAGTAATGGTTTGAGGTGCCATGTCATCTGCTGGTGTTGGTCCATTGTGTTTTCTGAGGTCCAAGGTCAACGCAGCCGTCTACCAGAAAGTTTTAGAGCACTTCATGCTTCCTGCTTCTGACAAATTTTATGGAGATGCACATTTCATTTTCCAACAGGACCTGGCACCTGCACAAAGTGTCAAAGCTACCAGTACCTGGTTTAAGGACCATGGTATCCCTGTTCTTGATTGGCCAGCAAACTCGCCTGACCTTAACCCCATAGAAAATCTATGGGGTATTGTGAAGAGGAAGATGCAATACGTCAGACCCAACAATACAGAAGAGCTGAAGGCCACTATCAGAGCAACATGGGCTCTCATAACACCTGAGAAGTGCCACAGACTGATCGATTCCATGCCACGCTGCATTGCTGCAGTAATCCAGGCCAAAGGAGCCCCAACTAAATATTGAGTGCTGTACATGCTCATAGTTTTCATGTTCATACCTTTTAGTTGGCCAACTTTTCTAAAAATCCTTTTTTTGCATTGGTCTTAATTGATATTCTAATTTTCCGAGATACTGAATTTGGGAATTTCATTAGTTGTCAGTTATAATCATCACGATTAAAAGAAATAAACATTTGAAATACATCTGTCTGTGTGTAATGAATGAATCTAATATACAAGTTTCACTTTTTGAATGGAATTACTGAAATAAATCAACTTTGTCATGATATTCAAATTTTATGACCAGCACCTGTAGTTGGGTTCATGTCCACCCACTCACTTGGTTCTGGAACCAAACCACTTCAAAGAAGCTTGACTGGTCTTTACTTTGGAGTTGCCCAGGGAGAAAGGTGTCAGGAGGGAGTGATGTTGAAGTTTGTCACGGAGAATGAGAGGGCTACCTCTGTGAATCTGAAGATTGTGTAGGGAAAGACCACAACTACCATATGTACCTATGCACCAAAAGTCAATTTGGAGTACCAGGCCTTCTTTGAATCACTGGAGGGGATCCTGGAAAGGATCTCAGCTTGGGACTCCATATTTCTGCTGGGAGACCAAGTGAGAAAGATTGGGAACACCCGGAGAGGCATGACTGTGAGGAACGGCCTCCCTGATCTAAACTTGAGTGTTGTTTTGTTAACGGACTTCTGTGCTAGGATTGTCCACAACAAACATCATGTTTGAACATAAGGTGGCTGATAAGTGCACTTGATACCAGAGAACCTTAGGCCAAAGATCTATGACACCAGAGGTGAGGGATGCCATCAGGCTGAAAAAGGAAGCCTTCCATGTATGTTTAGCATGGCAGACTCTCAAAGCAGCTGAGAGGTACCAACAAGCTAAAAGGGCTGTGGCCTTGGCAGTCAGACAAGCAAAAACCTGGGTATGAGAGGAGTTTGGAGAGACCATGGAAAGTGACTATCGATCAGTCTTAAAAAGGTTCTAGCAAATCATCAGGAAGGGATGGCAGGGATTCACCCAAGCTGTTCTCAGCAAGGGTGGAGAAGTGCTGACCCGGAATGAAGATGTTGTCTGGTGGTAAAAGGAACACTTTGAGGAGCTCCTGAACTCAATGGACATGACCTCTTTGGAGGAGGCAGAGCCAGAAGCTGATGGAGGATCAATGCCCTTTTCTCTAAAGATGATCACTGAGATAGGTAAACAGCTCTGAAATTACAAGGCCTTGAGAGTGGATGAGATCTGCCTAGAAATGCTGAAGGCTGACATGCCTTTTAAATGTTGCGTGGGAGCTGTACCCTTGGAGTGCCAGAATAGGGTGCTGGTCCCCATTTTGAAAAGGGGGTCAGGAGTGTATGCCCCAACAATTGGGGATCACATTCTTTATCCTCCCTGGAAAACCTTATACCAGGGTACTAGAAAGGAGCAATGTGGATTCTGCCCAGGCCGTGATTTACCCTCATAAGGATCCTGGAGGGGGCATGGGAGTATGCCCAAACAGTCTACATGTGTTTTGTGGACTTAGAGAAGGCGTATGGCCATGTTCCTCAAGGGATAATAAAAGCAAAATCATGCAGTACAAAAGAATGTTCTCAAATTGAAATTTCTTTAAAATTTTATAAAGCCAAATACATTTTCACCCATCTATTTATATACAGTATTTATGAAAGTTGCAAAAAAAATTATCTGAAGAAAACCAAAATAAACTTGCTAAAAATAGGAGATATCCATTAACTGTTATGTTTGGTTGCACAATGATCTAATGTTTGGCTTTAATGAATGCTATAGAACAAATTTCAGTAGAAAAACATGCTTATTTCTAATTGTGAGCTCTTTTAAATATTCTCTCCTATAAGTGATTTCAGAGTACAGTAATCTGGTGTACTATACCAAATTCATGTCTGCTTTTAAAACCATTTTATGTGCAAGTAATTTTGTACATAATTTTGAAATCTGTGCAGTACTTAAGTACTACAAGTTCATTGTTATTGTATAATCATCAGTGACATATTTGAAAAGAAACTACTTACATTGGATTTGCTTTAAAGTCACAGATGAGTTTTAAAATTTGTCCTTCTTGTGGATGTTTAACAGATGGTATAATTTCTGCAATTGGAGCATCTGGAAAAGACATAAAAAAAGCTTTTAAAACTTTCTCAGTCAAACATAAATCTGAACAATTCTTTAAATAGTGAAATTAACAATGTCAGTGCATTTATGCTAAAGAATGTTGCAAGCAGTTTCATCAGTACACTCTCTACTTACTGCAGAATGTTAACTAAAATATTGGACCACAGGGTTGTTGGGTCAGTCTCCATTCTGATGTTTGATGCAACCCTAAGCAAAATATTTAATCTGTAAATCATCATTTTAGAACTGTATTAAAAATGATAACTTTAGAGTCTCTATATGTTATACCTTGTGGAACAGATTATAAAAATAAATTTGCTCATATGTTATTTGCTTGTTATTAAATAACACATCTTCCAAGAAAGCAGACAAAAATAAATGGAACTGAAAAATAAATGTATTAAATAAACTAACTCAGTGCTGCTTTAATAATTTTTGAGAAGGGCAGCCTAGAAAAAAATCTAATAGTTATTTGAATCAGAAACAACGTAATAGTAAATTAGCTTATAATGTTTGTATACACTGTATTTTTACATTTATATGTGTTTATATATAAATGACTATTGGAGATTTACAAACTGCCGCTACTCCTTTGCTTAGATTCTACAATTATTTGAAACTACTGGGTATATTCATCCATTAAAAAACATTCCAATATTTAATGTTTATCTGATCTTCTTAAACATTGATGTTTCGCTCCAGAATTGCCCATAAATATACAATTGATTTGAAATACAGTATGGTACCTGGATGATATATGACTTATGTAAGTGCCATGCTCTTCAAACCATTGATTTACCAGTTGTGACCTTTGATTTGAGGTATCACCATCTGGATCAATTCCACAAGGACAGAGATGCCACACCATAGAAGGAATATGATCCCTCAGAATTGCTTTCATTTAACAGAAAACATTTACCTTGCTACACATAAGAATCAATGGACCTAACAGAGGCCAGAAAAATACTCTTCACAGCACATCAGGTTTGATTTCTTGGCCCTTTATGATTTTTGTACTGTTTAAAATTATATATAAAATGTAGAAAATAGCTATTTTGAAATTCAGATGGCTAATGCATTAAAAAAATAATCTAAACCAGAAAGGAGCAAAAACTGTTGCTCACCTTTACATCATTTAAACAAAGCTTCTTCAGAACTGAAATTCAATGAAATTGCTTAGATTGAAGTGGATCAAAGCAGAGATGAAGAAAACAGGCAGAACTAATAGAAACACAAATATGAAAGACAGTTCCAAGACTTCACCGACCTAAAAGAACCTACATAAAACACCATTCAATGATTTCTAAAGAGATAATTAAAACAAAGTAATTTCAAAACTTTTAAACTTGAGATACAGTATATTACAAAGGGTATGTGGCTGATACAATAACATAATATAAAACAAAATAACTATAAAACTACATTACATTTTTTCAAACCATTATAACCTAATGCAGGGCCATAGATAAGCTGAAGTCTATCAGCATTAGGAGCAAGGAAGGAGCCAGTACTGGACAAAACTGTAGTCCATCATAGGTACACACTCACACTCATAGAGGGCAAATTTGGAAGTGCTAGTTAACCTAACCCAGAGAAAAACCCATACAGATACAAAAGGATTGTGTACCAATTGCTAATTAGACCCAGGACTTGAACTTGAGATACTGGATTAATGGGGGGGCACTAACTACTGATCCACTGTAGCTACCACTGTACCACCTGACTAGAAACTAATCAAGGATAACATTATGGCTTGGTATTAACTCAGACATATTTGTTGTTGATGTGTTACTTTAAATCAATAAACATATCCTTAAGTATTTTTCCTTTATTTAAGTATGACCTCAGTAAAGCGTATTGTCTTGCCTGCTAATTTACAATGTGGAATGATGTGAATGAAAAGTAGCTCACTAGAAAAGAATGATATTGGTATGTGTATCTAATGTTAAAGAAATTTACTTAGTTCAATCAAATAGTATACGTTAACATTGGAAAAGAACATTTTCTTTTTGTTTGGTGAAAAGCAGCCATCCTTTTGAAGCCCATAGTCCATAGTCCATTTGATCATTTTATATATATATATATATATATATATATATATATATATATATATACACATTTAAACAATTTAATTTCAAAGTGCAATAAGTACAAAACATAAATTCTTAGAACTATTGGTGTAAACAATTGCTGATTGAAAGACCCATACTATACTGAAATCATATTTTAGAAAAACATAACATTATTCTACTGTCTGACATGTTAAGATTTACAAAGTGGAAACCAACACTTCCCTTTTAGTACAATTCATAGTATACACTCTCAGCAAATTAGCACCTTCAAGTTGGTGGTGGTTGTGGAGCAGTATGAGGTACTGTTTAGCGCTTAATTCATTCTTAACAGTATTTAATACACTATATACTAAAAAGTACACATTTATACCTAAACAAACAAAAACAAACACAGCATAGTGAAATGCATACATGGTATAAGCCTACATTAATAGTGATTTTTTGTTGAATAACTTCCACAGATTTGTGATGTGCTTAAAAATGCTTTATTAGGTAGCTATTGGAAATTAAGGAACAGCTCAAAAAAATGAGGTTGAAAATTTGTGTGGACCGTGCTATGTTTCTTCAGAGTTGTGACTGGGAACAGAATACGTTTACTGTGTAGACGATTGTCGCGAATTCGCATCAAACCGCTTGCAGGCTGAATGCAGCCGAGGTGTCACGTTATGGAGGACATTCTAATTTCTTCCGATAAATCTTCAATTCTCTCTCTGAAATACGTAATATCTTCGGCAGAATCCATTTCATCGGCAGTAGTAAGCATTTTTCTAATTAATTCTTGTGCTATCGATTCACCAATCAGTAACTAGAGGGCGTGTTAGAGCCCACCCTCTCAACTTTGACGAGTGAAAGTGACAGTTTTATTTCAAGCCGTATTTCATGACGGTTTGCAGGAATGTTACGGACAAAATGAAATAAATAAATAAGCAACGAAAAACATATTTCGTGACACATTTATTTATTTATGCTCTCATTTCATGACATATTTATTTATTAAGGCTGTCATTTCATGACACATTTATTTATTTATGCTCACATTTCACAGTACTTTTATTTATTTACGCATTTATTTATTTATTTCATTTTGTCCGAAATATTCCTCCATACCACGTGTATCCCGCTAATGCCGGTTGCTGCGTATTTGATACGTTTCAAGGATTGTATTGAAAGTGCTTCTGCTCCCATCTAGCGGTCGTAGTGGAAACTACAACCACCTGATGGAAGCGAGGTGTTGGCGTTTCCATGCACGTGGATTTTGGCTCCTTACTTCACGAAATTCTCCATATCTGAGGTAAATTGCGCTAAGATAAAAATACATATAAGCTTATAGTTTTCTTCTATTGCTGATATTTCAGAATAGACTACATGTGACGAAAATGTCGGAAGTTAGACGCCGTTTTCGCTATGTCGCTTTTTCGCTACATTCAGCAATATTAGCTGCATATGAAAAATATTGTATTTAGGTGCAATATCATAGAAATTTGAATTCCTGTGCATATATTTCAAATGCTTTGCATTTTGATCCTAGTTTATTTCTAGAATTAATGTAAAAATAGCATACCGAGATATAAATGTGATTTCTGCCCTTTATTTTGAGGCAGAACGAAATGAACACATCAACTTTCTATGGGAAGCGAGCTGGTGGACTTCAAATCAGGGTTCCACCAGTTGAAAGTGATGACAGCTGTCTCAGTGACAGTGAGGAGAGCGATGAAGACTACATACCTACACCATTATCACAAGGTGATGTTTCTGAAGATGAAAGCAGCAGTAATGAGAGTACTGACAATGAAAGCAGCAGTGATGAAGACTGACAGCAATCATGAAGCACCTACTAGCACCAGTGCTACTGGTGCAAGAAGGCAACCAGTTGCTGCTGCAAGGAGAAAACAGCAAAGGTAGTGTGGAAGATGGTGCAACAACAGAATTCTGCAAAAGACATTCCAATTTGGCAAGCTGCTCTTCCAGATGCTGATGAAATCAGACTGCCAATTCAGTACTTCCGAAACTTTTTTGATGCTGATCTTTTGGATAGTATTGCAGAACAAAGTAATCTGTATTGCACACAAAAAAAATCCAAATAGTGCCCTCAAATTGGATCGAAATGAATTGGAACAGTTTATTGGTACTGTAGTGTACATGAGTGTTGTACATTTACCAAGGTGAAGAATGTACTGGTCCAGTGAATGTCGAGTAGCACAGGTGGCTGATGTGATATCCAGAGACAGATGGAAACAAATTAAAAAATTCATTCATTTCAGTGACAACAGCAACATGCCACCAAACAATGATGGAAATTATGATAAGCTTTTCAAAATCAGGCCAATTATTGATTCACTTCTCACAAAATTTCAGGGTCTCCCACAAGATCAAATGTTGTCTATTGATAAACAAATGGTGCCATTCAAAGGTAGATCAAGTCTAAAGCAATATATCCCCAAGAAGCCATACAAATGGGGATACAAAATCTTTGTGCTTTGTGACACAAAAGGCCTGGTGCATTCATTTGATATATTTGCAGGGAAAATAGATCCTGTACCTGGAGAACCTAACATTGGTGCAAGTGGAAACATTGTGCTAAAGCTTGCACAAGTTATTTCTGGTGCTCTCAATCACTTGCTGTATTTTGACAACCGGTTTTCTTCCTTGGACTTGTTTGTTGCCCTTGCAAACAAGGAAATACCAGCCCTTGGGACTGTGCAGCAAAGTCGCCTGCAAGGGTGCAATTTCAGCATAGACACCGATATGAAGAAGAAGAAAAGAGGGACATTTGAAGAGAAAAAGGTTGTTGTAGTCAATGTAGAAATAAGAGCAGTAAAATGGTTTGATAATAGAGGGGTGATCGTTGCCAGCACTTTTGCCAGTACCCAGCGTGTTTCTAATGTAGAAAGATGGGATAGAAAGTCGAAAAAGAAAGTGTCGATAGAATGTCCAAACATCACATCATGTACAACAAGTTTATGGGAGGTGTTGATGCTCTTGATGCACTAATTGCATATTATCGCATCCACATAAGGTCAAAAAAGTACTATCATAGGTTCTTTTTTCATTTGGTTGATATGGCCATTGTAAACAGCTGGTTGTTGTATCGACGTGATTGTGACTCACTGGATGTTCCAAGAAAGAAGCAGAAGGATTTGCTTGCTTTTAGACCATCAATTGCAAAGGCACTCTGCATGCAAGGCAAGGATATGTCAAGGAAGAAGAGTGGGAGGCCTTCACCTGATTTTGAAAGGGATTTCGAAAAGAAGAAACATCGAGGTCCAGCTAAGGCTATTCCAACACTGGAAGTCCGTTCAGATGCTGTGGGTCACTGGCCAGTGGTTGAAAGTGGACGGCAACGCTGCAAACACCCAAATAGTAAGGGCCAGGCTGTAATCAAATGTTCAAAGTGCAATGTTCACCTGTACCTCAACAAGAACAACAACTGCTTTCGAGAATTCCATGAGTAAGACTGTTTCTCCTCATGTGACTTTTTGTTAATTTCATGACATTCTACTGATTTTTGGAAAATTTTTGTAATTTGGATTGTTGACTAGAGGAACTGATCAATAACAGCATCAATAAAATAATCTACATACCTGAGAGTGGAAAATTTGTTTAATTACTATTATACCCAATTATGCCTAATGTCGCTAATTTGCATCATACCTAAATTTATATCTAATATATGTACTACATTCAAATTAACAATCTCCACTTAATTTAGCATCTATTTGACAGCAAAAACACAAATCATTTATTTTTTTATACAATTGAAAATAAATTCAGGCAACAAGGGGATAAGAATTATTTATGTCCTAAATAGCTCTTGATAACCTTATTCCAATTTTTTTGTAACTACACTACAATTTTTTTTGACACTACTCTGCTAGTGTCTTCTGCTTGTCTTTTACTTCCCAGTTACCACATCTTTCTTAGTCTTAATATTAATAAATGCGCTATTTCATTTGATTTGTTTTTTCCAGTTTATCATGTGTTCAATGCCAGAATGTAACATTTTCAGAAAAAAATACATTTTTAATAAATACTCATATGTTACTTTATGTAACAAAAATGTAAAATATTGTTTCTGGAAAATCATTATGTATGGTACTTTTGAAAATTGAATATTTTTATAGTTTTAATAAAGTTGCAAAAGTTTATATTGTTAGTATTCTCCACAGCATTTAGTCACATCAAATGCCATGGCCATAAAGTGTATATTGCTTTTTCATTTTTTACTTCATTTTTTTAAATATCTTATAACGACATTAAGTAATAAAGAAGGCTTCTGATATACAGATTTCCTAATCATTTTTTTAAAAATATAAACAGTCATGCACATTATTCTTTTCATATTGTTTAGTTATTTACCTTTAAATAATAGCCACATCTAATAACCACACTTTTCATCAACAGTAAAATTAAAGCCAAAGAAAACCTAGTTAAAGTATAACTTACAATGAATTTCAAGGACTTGAGTGGCCAGTTGTGGTGTTGAACTTAGAGCTTCATGGTCGACTCTGCAGATGACTGTAGCCCCATCATCATTCCTATCAGCTTGCAGTTCCAGAGTACTTTTTACAGTAAATGTTTTGCCACTTGCATTCACTTCTTTCACACCTTTAAGGGCAAAAAACAAACAATAAACAGAAGACAGTAAAGTCTGATAATATGATGCAAGTAATTAACTTTGTTAAAATCATATAAATGCTGTGGAATATGCCAACAATGTCAGATTGTGCTAGATGTTGGTGAACTGGCAAGGAGAAATAAATTAAGCTGTAGTTTAAATGTTGAGATTGTCTGGTACTTTTAAAGCATGTTGTAAGGGTGTGCCCAATTAGGTAGAGGTTGTCAGGACAGCTCTGTGAGGTTGGCATTGGATACAGCCAAGTCCTGCACACAGCTTCCAGGAAAGATAGAAAGTGAAATAGACAGAGAATAAGAGAAAGTGAAAGACACAAATGAAGAGGTGAAATGATGCTATGATGAAAGGCAGAAAAAAATCAGCGGTAAAAGATGAGCAAAAATAAACTAATGGAAATTTTTGACAAAAGAATAGCAAACACTAAAGTTAAAAGGGAAGATTTCTCAATGTTCCTAATGTCACATTGTACAGTATATGGCAAAAGAAATGCTTAATAAAACAAAATTGAATTGCTTGAATATATCAAGAAAACTTTGCTATTGATGATTAATTATTGAGTTTTGGTGTATGTGTTGTTATCAACAACAAAACATTTATAACATGTTGTCAGTATATAATGTGGTATATAATGTGGCATTATTCGTTTTAATTTATCACCTGTATAGTTTGAAAACACATGAAGAGTACAATGGCAGCCCACTTTCATAGTCTTTGGTTTAGCATCTGAGACTGACAGGTAATAAAACTTTTACATGTTTTAACAAAAGGTGCACATAGTGGTTGTCAAAGGACAAGTTAAAAGTGTTGCATCAAGAAAAATAAATCTTTACTTATCTGTACTTACCTGGCTGGCACATGGTGTGAGGCTATAGGGCGATCACCTCAGGTAGCACTTTGGTAAAAGAGGCATTCTATGTAACTTTTTTAACATTACAAAATAATTATACAAAACATTTATTGCAGCCTTAAGAATTACATACACATCCAGTGTCTTATTTATATTGCAAGTGCTTTTAACTATAACTGCCTGTTTAACTAAGACATGAAATATTTGCACCCAACACATTACCAAGGGAGTGATAATATAATAGTATAGAATGTATAAATAATATGTTCCTTTTTTAGATATATAGATGTGTGCCAGAGACTTAAATCTGTTTAACTATTATGGAAAATTAAAATAATATTAAGGTATAAGTATAAAAAATACAATTTATCTGTATACTGGTTGGTGCAACTAATATGCCTATTGAATGTGCTATGCAAATGAAGTTAACTTACTTAAGATTGTTACTTTTACACATTCCTTAAGCTTGTCATGCTGCTTTGATTTGATTACATGACGTGACTCCCTCAAGCTTATTGTAATAAAGGATGTCCAGGAGATGGAGCTATTTGTAACTGTCTTTTCTTTATTTAAAATACTAATTTCTCTGACAGCTATCCTTAAAAATTTTTAAAATTAAGAATTTTTCAGAATGCAATTCCTGTAGCCTCACCACATTGTGAGCATCCCAGAATCAAAATGGTGCATGCGGATTTCTATGCCATATGCTAGTACTCTGTATTGCCATTTATTTTCCTGATTTTTACATATTGTAATAGGCTTCATCTGTGGGTTTGGGGGGTCAAGAGCAATCCTATAGCACTGCTTTACAAAAAGACATAATAATAAAAAATAAGTTGGAAAATCCATACCAGCTACATTTGACTCTATACATTACTACATCCTAAAAAAGGCCACATTCAGACAGCAGTTAAATGTCTCAGTTATGTTTTTTGGTTTATGTATGTTTTTTGTTCAACTGTTCAAATTAATTTTGAAGGTGATTCAAATGATATATGGCTACATACCAATTTCTATCCTAAATCTACAAAATAATAAAAAAAAGTTAATCAGACAAATGTGCCCTAATAAACAAATATGAATACCAGATAAATGCAGATCTCGAATTGTTGACAGTGTAGAATGTCTGCACATTGGCAGACTGTCTTCAAGACTCTTTCAGAAAAAAATATGCGTTTGAGGTGCCACATTAAAAGATAACATGCAGCAAATGGGCTGTATTGGCAGGCTTTTTTTGCATTTCACATTTCTCTAAAAATATTGAATCCCTTTTACTTAAGTGAGAAAACCAAGGCAATATACAGTGGGATGCAAAAGTTTAGGCAACCTTGTTAATAGTCATTATTTTCCTGTATAAATCGTTGGTTGTTACGATAAAAAATGTCAGTTAAATATATCATATAGGAGACACACACAGTAATATTTGAAAAGTGAAATGAAGTTTATTGGATTTACAGAAAGTGTGCAATAATTGTTCAAACAAAATCAGGCAGGTGCATAAATTTGGGCACCACAAAAAAGAAATGAAATCAATATTTAGTAGATCCGCCTTTTGCAGAAATTACAGCCTCTAAACGCTTCCTGTAGGTTCCAATGAGAGTCTGGATTGTGGCTGAAGGTATTTTGGACCTTTCCTCTTTACAAAACATCTCTAGTTCATTCAGGTTTGATGGCTTCCGAGCATGGACAGCTCTCTTTAACTCACACCACAGATTTTCAATTATATTCAGGTCTGGGGACTGAGATGGCCATTTCAGAACGGTGTACTTTGTGGCAGTAGGGGGCACTAGTGCTCCCTTGAACTCTCAGGGATGACTCCAAACACCAGGTAAAAGTCCAATACTTTTTATTATTTTCTACAGTGCACCAAGCACCTTCCACACTACTCATAAACTCACACAATAAACCACTTTACTCCCAAAACACTATTCACTCCTCCTCGCCCAGACACTTTGCTCCTCTCCCACCCAGCACAGCTCAGTGTCTGGACTGAGCCACAGTCCTTTTATAGCCCCTGACCCGGAGGTATTTCTGTCCCATCAATCCATAGTTCCTAATTCCTTCCGGGTCAGGGCAATCAGTCCTTTACTTCAACCCGGGAGAACGACATTTCTTCCTGTCACGTGACCGTGACATACTCCCGGGTCATATGGCATCACAGAGCCCATCAGCCCCCCCACAGCGACTTCTGGTGGTCCCCAAGGTATCAAGCAGGGCTGTGTATAAACACTACAAAGTCCATAAGGCCCTGCTGGACCTCGGGGCACGATCCTGCTGTCGGGAGAGCTCCTCCCGGCGGCCTGGGGGTGAGGACCGGCATGGGAAGCCGGCAGTCCTCCACAACTTGTTCCTCTGCATGAATGCCTTAGTAGATTTTGAGCAGTGTTTCGGGTCGTTGTCTTGTTGAAAGATCCAGCCCCGGTGCAGCTTCAGCTTTATCACTGATTCCTGGACATTGGTCTCCAGAATCTGCTGATACTGAGTGGAATCCATGCGTCCCTCAACTTTGACAAGATTCCCAGTCCCTGCACTGGCCACACAGCCTCACAACATGATGGAACCACCACCATATTTTACTGTAGGTAGCAGGTGTTTTTCTTGGAATGCTGTGTTCTTTTTCCTCCATGCATAATGCCCCTTGTTATGCCCAAATAACTCAATTTTAGTTTCATCAGTCCACAGCACCTTATTCCAAATTGAAGCTGGCTTGTCCAAATGTGCTTGAGCATACCTCAAGCGGCTCTGTTTGTGCTGTGGGCGGAGAAAAGGCTTCCTCTGCATCACTCTCGCATACAGCATCTCCTTGTGTAAAGTTCGCCGAATGGTTGAATGATGCACAGTGACTCCATCTGCTGCAAGATGATGTTGTAGGTCTTTGGTGCTGGTCTGTGGGTTGACTCTGACTGTTCTCACCATTCCTCACTTCTGTCTATCCGAAATCTTTCTTGGTCTGCCACTTCGAGCCTTAACTTGAACTGAGCCTGTGGTCTTCCATTTCCTCAATATGTTCCTAACTGTGGAAACAGACAGCTTAAATCTCTGGGACAGCTTTCTGTATCCTTCCCCTAAACCATGATGGTGAACAATCTTTGTCTTCAGGTCATTTGAGAGTTGTTTTGTGACCCCCATGTTGCTACTCTTCAGAGAAAATTAAAGGAGGAGGGAAACTTACAATTGACCCCCTTAAATACTTTCTCATTATAGGATTCACCTGTGTATGTAGGTCAGGGGTCACTGAGCTTACCAAGCCAATTTGAGTTCCAATAATTAGTTCTAAAAGTTTTGGAATCAATAAAATGACAACGGTGCCCAAATTTATGCACCTGCCTGATTTTGTTTGAACAATTATTGCACACTTTCTGTAAATCCAATAAACTTCATTTAACTTCTCAAATATCACTGTGTGTGTCTCCTATATGATATATTTAACTGACATTTTTTATCGTAACAACCAGCGATTTATACAGGAAAATAATGACTATTAACAAGATTGCCCAAACTTTTGCATCTCACTGTACATAATTGTAGCTTATGGTAACTTTGATTTTTTTGTATTATGTAGGCTCATAAACTTTAACCATATAGATATATTTATTTACTCAGAAGAATTCAATCAAATAAAAGCAGAGGTGTGACCAGAACATCATGTGTGGGTGGGCATTTGGCTTGTCTGGGGGCAAAATATACATCCATCCATCCATCCCCATTTTTGAAGGGGGGGGGTCAAATAATAATAACAACATAGTTTTATATAACATATAAAAGCAAAAATTGCAGCATAAATCATAACCTATTGTTCAATAAAATTAACAGAGGCAATGGAACTTGTATTATTATTCTTTGTGAACAAATATAGAACTACATCTACAATGTAAATATCAAGAGAGCAAGAACAGAAACGTGGCTCCCTGTAGTCATTAGGGAGGCTATAGGATATCAGTTTCCAGTGTTTAACCTGGATATTATCTACAGGACAAGTCTGCTGTTACTCTTGGCAAATTCTGAAATAAATTAATTCATGTCGATTTTCTGTGATTTTTTTTCTCATGTGCCAGAATGACTAAATTTCTCTTCCTTGAATGCAGCATTGTTCGGCGGAGTGGAGTGAGAATGCGGTTCAAAGTAGAGAAAGAGCTTTCACATGTGGCTGAAGACACACCAATGATGAGTGCTGTGACTTAGAGCGAATGCAACATAGGGAAGGCCTCTTTGTACTACTGAATGCATTTGCCTGCTTCAGAGAGATTAGCATCAGCTGGCAGTTTATTGCTCAACATTGCTTTTACCACAGCCATTTCATTTTGCAAGCTTATGCTGTTTTTGCTCTGTGCCTGCAAGTGCCTGAAGTGGTTTCAGGAGAGAATGATCAAGAAATAATTCTGATTTTGGCAGAAGAAGCGATGTGGCCCTCAATAATTCAACATTTCTCTGAGAGGATCTTGTCTCCCATTTCCACAATATCTCTATCAAGAATGCTGAACATAGCCCTTCTAAAAGTCTAATTAGGAGCAATTTGTTCATCAGAGTCACCATGCCTGAGTGTAGACACGACAATACTATCATCAAGCTATGAATTAGCCCTACTTTCACACTGAGAGAAATGCTTCTACCAGAATGAGTCGCATCTCATCTCCGTCAGTGTGGCCAGTGACACTGTCACCACCTCTCCAGCAGTGCACAAATGCACTGCATGTGTCTGTAGAATTGCATTGGCTGGTTTCAGCACACCAAGCACATGAAGGAGGAATTTTCCTGTATTGAAGAAATTCTGCTTTTTTAATTGGGTCAAAAGACCACATGCCTCTATGCAAATGTCAAAAGGGGCAGTGTCAGCCTCTGCTACCTCTGAGAGAAGCCCCATTATAGCTTCCTCATTGTTGAAAATGGACTTTGTGACATCATAATGACTGGTCCATCGTATTTCTAGAAGTCTTTTCAGTGTGGGTGTATTGTGTGTGTGTGAAACATAATGTCTGTGACAAAATGTGTTTAATGAATTTGACCAGTCAAAGAACTTCTTACTTAGAGGTTCTGATTCCATTGCATGTATCACTGCTAAATGGAGCTGCTGGTTGTAGCTACATATGGAATGTACTTGTAACAAAGCCTGTACACCACCCCTTGCCCCCAACATCATGACAGAAGCACCATTAAAACACAGACACACTAAATTGTCTGGGCTGTAACCTAGCTCAGAGAGATTCAGTTCCATTAAGCCAATCAGGCGTTCTTCAGGGATGGAGTTCTGGACAAAGCTAATCACTACAGACAATGTCAATCTCAATGTCACAGCAATCCCTGGTACCATCACTTTTAATGCAAAGTCCAGGAGAATCAGCTTTTTCATATTTGGTCCTGATATCTTTTACCACCATTTTGGAAAGAGTCTCAATTATTTCATTTTGAATTACATTGGATGTGTATTGTGTGTTGTCTGGGATGTATTTTACAATTTCTGCAAGTTTGGCTTTTTTTTTGATTGTGTAATCAAAGAACTTAAGGAAAAGTCCCTCCTCCCCACCTATGTGATTGTGACCACGCAGAGCCAGTTCATTGACTGAAACCCCCAATGCTTTTCACATAATATCTATTCTTTTCTATCTGGGATTGGACCCAGTAGTTGAACTATGCTTTCACCCGTCTCTGTCTGGCTCCGATACTCTTGCCATGCAGACATGGCTCTGACATGCGGGATAGTAGACAAGTATTTGTGGAAGCCGCCACCATCTTTTTCTAGAGCTTTTTTCCAATTAGTGTAGCCATGTTTGGTGAATATGTCCTCGCGGTCCGAATTGGAAACACTAAATTTGCGGCAGGCAAAGCAAAAGCTGGCATCATGGACAACAGAATATTCAAGCCATGGTCGAGACTGATACCAGCTTCCACTAAAACATCTGAGTGTCTTTCCGAATGCGTGCTTGGGATAATTAATTAAAATGGGCTGAGATGGGCTGTCCATATTTAAGTCAGGCAGACCGGACTGTATATGTTGTTGAAGGCAGAGGTTTGGATTACTCGACACGGACGCAGAGCTGGAGGATTGTGTAGGCTTATTTACGTCTTTTGGAGTGTCAGTTCCTGACGTGGGTGCGCTGTGCTCCATGTTGGTAGCAGCGGTGCTGGGCTCAACCATGGAGCCAGCAGCTTGTGGAGGGACAGAGGTTGAAGATGTCTGCTTTTTAACAAGCCACCTATGCACAGCATTTGGTGTTACCAACCAGAAAATAAAAGAAGAATGGAACGTATACGCTGTTTTAATTAAAGAATGCGGTCAACAGGTTCAAAATGTGCTGCAAAATGTGCTGCAAAATGTGCGGCGAAGTAAACTGTGAGCAACACGGTGCCTGTGTAATTGGAAAGCAACTCAGTTTTGAAAATCAAATGTTATTCTTCTTCAGAGTTTTCATTGAACAGACAGAGCATTTCGCAGGGTGGGCACGGCTTGTCTCTGGAGGGGCAGTGCCCACCCCAGCCCCCCCGTGGTCACGCCTCCGAATAAAAGTATAGTGATTACCTCTAAACATTTACCCATGTTTACAGAATCCTTGTAATGTAGACAAAGAATGTATTCAATGTCAGTTTTTTCAGGGAGCGACCAACTATGGAAAAATTAATAGGGTACCAGGAACAAATGAAGAGCAGTGAAGTTATTGAAGCTGATAAGCAACAAAGAATGGTATTTACAGAGTTTAATGCAATTTTTAACATAGGCCCATTTAAAAGCTGTTTATACTTTGAATTAAATCTGTCTTTAGCAATGCATTCAAAGTCTAAATCTGCACTCCTGTTGCCATGTTGATCATTTATTTTTTACGTTGAATTATTAATATTTTTTATTATTCCTGGATAATTGTCTGTGTTGAACCTTTCCCCAATGTATATGATGGGTTTGGAGCCCAAGCATGTCATATTGTATACATACTGATTATGTAATTTGTAAAATGTTGTTAATTTCTAAAATGTGTTGAAAGTGTCAGTAATAATGTCCATTAATATTCTCAGGTGTGTGTCTTGTTTCTTGTCTTCTTTAAGCTCAGTAGAATATAAGGACTTATAGTAGTTTCTAAATGTGTGCATTATTTTTTTATGATCAATGATTTTGTCTCTGTGTTGCTAATTGCTGGGATTGCATCGTGAGCTTTCTGCTTGTGGATTTGTTGAGCTAACATCTTATTGGCTTTCTTTTTGTGTTCACAGTAATGATATCTTGATTTAAAAATGAGTTGTTCAGTTTCTTTAATTGTCACAGGGTTGACTACTAAATGCAGAACCTGTCTTTTTCTATGACAATAGCGCTCATTGGTGTGTGTGCCTCTTATGGGGATTCAAAAAGTGGGTTGAGGAAAGGTTTCATCTGTTTTTAGTGGAGCTCTTTCTCGCAGGTTACTCTGGTCAAAAGGTGACACCTCCTTCCAGGATACCCGGGACTTTATAGCAGTGGGACTGGAAGGGGCAAGGCTAAATGCCTTTACCGGGCAGCTTCTCTGTACTGTGGGGAAAGAAGGAGATGAAAATGTTAGCAGTAGCGCCAACTCTCATTTCGGCAGGTTATTACATACCCAGATTGATCCGGCAAGGATGTTCTCCAACACGCATGCATGACAATGTCAATTTAATGCAAACTTAAACTGCAGATTTAGTATTATATTGAGAATAAACAAAATGTTCTTTGCGACAAGGAGTCTGTTTAGATATTTCCTGTTTGGAGTGACATCTTCCTGATATTATTGAAAATAGACATAAAATGTCTAAATTATTTAAATTAAATATAATTCAGTTGATTTTCACTTAAACAATATTCGCTATAACATTTCTTTAAAGTGAAAATATCTGACATGCTTTGGTTTGATTTAGTCTTTATTTTAACAAAATTTTAATAGGGTGTTGTAGACTTTTGCCATTTATCCATCAGAAAAGGAGCCTATTAGTTTAGTAAAATATTGTTTAAGAAAAAAAGTAAGTACTGCTTATTAAACCTCCACCCAATGAATGTTTAAGAGCTAAAACATTCTGTTTCAAATCTCTGTGTTAAATCTCTTCAGTATAAAGTTGATTTTCTTCTACCATTTGCCGAAGCACATTAATGGAGCTCTTCTCTAACTTACTCAAACTTTGCAGAATATTACATTTTCATTATTACTAAACTTTTCATTTTCAGTTCATAAATCAATGGGAAAGAAGAAATAAAAATTGTCTTTTAATTGTGACAAGCTCCAGATTAAATTGAATACTGGTATTCATTAGTCATTACTAATGTTACGTAATGCCAGATCTTCTCCTGAGGTGCTTGCATTGCAGCCATAGGATAGCCGACAGTCTGGCCTTGATCAGGGAATCAGTACACTATTTGAATTATTGCTGTATCAACTTGGTCTTGGTCAGCTTGGGCCAAGAGAAGGCCTTTTATCGTGTAACCCACAAGTTCATTATTAGTGTGATTTGAAGGTTGTGAATGGATGAGATATTCAGTTTGTACACCTGCCTGATGTACCATGACATCAACAGCATGTTGCTGGTGAATAGCTGGAAAACTGCCCCCTTTCTTGTCCTATCTGGGGTCAGACAAGACTGTCTCTCTCAATCCTTTTCTGTCTGTTTTATGGATATATTTGTTGAACACTTTAGATGAAAGCTAGTGATCAGAGAGATCAGCATACTGTGATACCCTGTGAAGTGACAAAGTTGGCACCAGATTACAGAGAGGGTGTCTTGTAGTTTGGGACAGACCAGGATCAAACTTGAGAGAAATTGGACATGGAGACACAGACACAAAAAGGTGGTATTTGTTGTTTTTATCCCACACAAATAAAATAATGCCTCAATCAAAAATAGTTAATGATATTTACAAATTTTCCAGTCCCAAAATGCAAAACTAAAGAGAAAAATGTATATACACAAAAATTGTAGTCTTCCTAAATAAAGATAATGTGCTCAGGAAGAAACTACACAAACATAGGCCAATAAATTCACAAAAATATTTATAAGACAAAAACAGTGTATATCCAAGAAAAACAAAAAGTGCACCACAAACCCAAAATCTATACAAATACCTCCACCAAAACAATACAATAACTTATATACAAAAAAAGATATTTACAAATAGCCCTGCGGTGGGCTGTCGCCCTGCCCGGGGTTTGTTTCCTGCCTTGCACCCTATGTTGGCTGGGATTGGCTCCAGTAGACCCCTGTGACCCTGTAGTTAGGATATAGTGGGTTGGATAATGGATGGATGGATATTTACAAATAATGCATATGCCGCTATGTTTGGTATATTGTAGAATGAGCTATAGCAACCACACTCTCCACTTGATTGAGTCCAAAGATCTCTTACACCTGGAATTGAAATCTTCAAGCAATCATGTGACACACTGCTCCCTTACACCAATTGCAACTGATGCAGGTGCATTCTACACAGGTGTTGCACTCAAGCCCTGGAAGGCATGTATTGAACAGGATAGTGGCCTCATGTGTGCGCAAGCTTGAGCACATCCTGAAATTCTACCTTCAGAGAAGCCAGTATGTGCTACAAAAGCAAGTTGCTTTTTCTTTATAACTTTACCTTGAGACTTTCTCTTGGGGATCCCCTTCTCAAACTAATGCATGCATACACAAAATTAACCAAATTAAAACAATCCGCACTTTTCTCTTTATCCACAGCAGGGGCTAGGGAGACACTTGCCTTTATGATGGGGTTTGTGCAGCGTCCTCCAGCAGACCTGACCTAGAGGCACATCCGACCAATTGCCAATGACGCACTATATATACCTGCTGAAGGCAAAGACAAAATCTTCACGGAAATGCACCCCAGCACTTTGGCAAGTGCTTTTTCTTTTTACTATGTGAAAGTCGACTTTTATTTAAATTGGTAATGACTGTTAGGTGGATTATTACACATACTAGAACTGGACAAATAACAGATCAGATGCTCACTCTACATGGACAATGGCACCGTGATCTATGCAGAACAGGAATCAATGAAGGCACTAGAAGAGACCTGCAAGGACTTCAAACGAGCTTCAGGGGGAATGTTCACATGGGGTAATTCAAAAACGGCAGTCTTCAGAGAATACCAAGTTGCTGTGCACTACCCTCTTCTCTTCCCCATAAGAATACACTTCAATATCATGGGCATCTGGTTTAGCAGAGAAGGAGAAGCCCTGAGGACATGGGATAAGACATTCATTAAGGTCAAACAGAAGATCAGACTGTGGCACCTCAGAGATCTCAACTTCAAAGTCAAAGCAATGGTGCTGCATAATGAGATCCTTTCCATCCTGCAGTACTCAGAACAGATGTGGCCCCTCCACTTCTTACAATGGCATGCAAAACCATAACTAGAAAAATGTTTTCAACAAGACAGACAGGGCAAAGCAGTCAGTCATGTACAAAGAACCATGCACCAGGCATTTCCAAAAGAGATGCAGTAGTGTTTTTCATCCTGCAAGAAAATTACGAGTAGTGCTTGAATCTGCACAATTCCCTGGTGTGCATGAAGGAATGGGGTAGGAAGTGCCCTGGATAGCCATCCATGCCAGGTCTTTGTGTCTGTTCTTGGAGGCCACATTCTCCCAGACCATTGTGCCTGTACTGGCTGGAAGGGTTCCAATATATATTCATTGCATCCTGACCTGAATTGTGTGGGTGGTTATCTACCAGGTAACGCTTGTGGTTGGTCTGCCATTCGGCAAGCATCCACCACGGTGCCCTCTTCAGTTGCGAGAAGCAGATCATGAAATGTTGCATAGTTTACTGTCAAATAATGCAAAGAGTACGCAACATGTGTTTCGCCCTCATTTGGGCAGTAACCCCGTACTCTATATAGCATACCTGCCACCCCAACCTGACAGAATCAGGCAGCGACACTAGTTTCATCCAACAAAAGCCCCTTTATTTAGGGAAAGGAATCCAGGGCAATCTCCAAGGACTGATACCCACAGTCACAAGCACTGTCTCTTTCCTTCAGACTCTTGCAGCCTCCTTCCTTCTCCACACTTCTTAGGAGAGCTTCATTCACCTCCTCCCAACTCAGTCTACCAAATGAGGTGGGGCTGCTCCTTATATACAGAATCTCGGGAGTACTTCTGGTGTTGCATCATCGTGACCTATACACAAGGGCTCAACATGGAACATGGAACCCAACAGGGCTGTAGTGTACTCCAACTCCAAGAATGCCAGCCGTCTCTAACAGTATATATATATATATATATATATATATATATATATATATATATATATATATATATATATATATATATATATATATATATATATATATATATATACTGTATTTACTTTATGTAAATAAAATATTGTTTTTATAAATGTATCTACAGTTTAGCCAAATGTCCAACGTAGGTTGATAAAAATTAGTGCAGACAAAAGATCCGCACCCTGTATGTGGGGTGTTATGCCAGTTTTTAATGTGAGTGGGCACCACAAACAAAGCAGTCTAAAGAACTCAATCCTTTTCTTTTCTAACACTGGCACATGCAAAATTCAACTCAACCCTTACTGAAATTTCAATCTTAATTAATGCAAAGGTTGAAATCAAAATGAATCATATCAGATGTTTTATCACCAGCTTTCTTGCTCAACTGTTATGTTTACTTTCTGGCTGCACTACCTAACTTTGACTCCCTCCTTCTCCACCTGTGGTCACATGTATAATGTGGGGGACCTCTGGAAACTCTTACTGAACCTGACAAGCTTGCTCTCATTTTAGACAAATTATTTCCACAGTGTTATGAAACTGAGTTTCCTCCAGTGCAAAATAAGAGGACAACTCCAAAAAGAAGAAAGGAAGCAGGCTAGATCTCAACCTGCTCTGCTAAGCACAGGCAACCTTGACCTCAGGCAGGCCCTAAGGCAACTGCATTAAAATAAAAAAAAAACTCCTTAAAAACGTTTACCATATTCTTCACTCTACAACATAATTATTTTTTTACCTACAATTGCCATCATGATACTAGTTGGTGATAAAAGTGAGGAATGTGTGAGCAGATCCTCACTTCATTCTGCCCCTGGTATTATGGCTGCCCTAAACTACACTCGCGACCCGTTACTTTGTACAGCTGTATAAATATCTTGAACTCTTCAATAAAGAAGAAAAGTTAGACTTTTCTTATAATGACATGTACTGAAATTCATGCTTTGAAAAGGCAAGTAATGTCCCAGGCTTGAAAGCTAAATGTGAAAGGAAAACACAGCATGGAAGCGATGGTATTGAAACTTTTCTCTACATTCATAATGGCTAACATGGTACAACACCCTAGCACTATATCCACCCATGCATTTCAGGTAAGAACGCCTGTCATTACCACTGATGTCCTGTAGGTGGTAGCAAAGACCATGAAATACACAAAAAGGCAGCGTAAAGCCGAGATCAAAATTGAGAATACTTTTAAACATAACGGGATGACAAAGTCATGACACTATGAATGCCACCAAACTGAAAAATAAATGACTGATTATTTGCTTACATATCTTAGAAATTTTCTGAAAGAAGAACTATGATACCTCACGCTGTTCTCAGACACATGCTACACGACTTTGTCTTTGCTAGGCAGATACTGTCAATGAGTCCTATGAGTCATGGCTCACTGGGTTGTCATTTAGCAACACTACAAGTATTTTGACTTTCACCTTGGTTTTTTGTGAATTTATAATGTGAACATGTAATCTGAACAGGTATTCTCTTCTCCAAGTTTTCAAGAAATTATCTGCCAGACACTGCACTGTTTCCACTGTCTTGTATGAAGTTTTGCTGTGTTAAGGCTTCCAGAGGGAGTTGATAAGAAATTCACCTTCTGGATCAAGGGTAGAGCTGGTCTATAAAACTGTGGGTGTGTCTGGGTGCACTGATACTGGCACTAAAGACCATAAAGTTGCTCAAAGTTTTGCGAGTCAGATGAGTATGTTTTGCTTAAAGCAACATAGCATTCAAAATATGTTTGGCCAATACCTATCAGACTCTCTCAGGTACCATCTATATGTGGTGAATATGGAGGATTAAAGAGCCTGCAAGTAATTGCTTACTGTAGCTTCATTAGCACTGATGTTCATCTCCTTGCAGGCACCAATAAAATTTGTCCCTATGTCAGAGACGAGTACACCTGTTGGTCCATGAACAGAGAAAAAGTTTCTTAGCACATTGATAAGGCTGGATGAATACATTGACTCAATTTGCTGGATGTGTTCAGCACTGATAGACATGCACGTAACCCACTGCTCAGTGTTTGCTGTCTACGCTTCTGTGTCTTGTGCAATGAGTAACTTCTGATGAAAAAAGTCCATTTCAACACTGATCAATGGTAGTACTGGGGTAATCCTGTCTGCTGATAACTCTGCCATTTTCTGAACTTCTCATCTTTCATGGAACTTGCAAAGGATAACACATTTCTGTATTATAGGAGAGACCAGATGCTTACCTCCAGTGATCCAACCTTCAGCAGGCCTAATCACCCCTACTGCATTGTGATGTCCTTTGTGTGCTCATGTTAATATCTGAGAAGCAAGGCTGCAATATGATGACTGTGAAGAATGACAACAGGGTGCTTTTCTTCTTTCTTTAAGTCTGAAGAGGATAAGTGACCTCAAACTAACAGCAATCCATCTTCTCCCACCATTGGGCTTAGCTTCTTAAGCAGACGTTGCTTAGGGAATGTCTGTTGTTTCTCAAGACATTTGTATTTATCCTTACATTGTTTATGTTAGACAGCAGAAATTATTACAGTCCTGTATTATAAAAATTCAGCTTTGATACATGGCTTATTGTAACTTTGCAACCCCTACTCTCTTCATTGTCAGACCTTTTGCTGCAAAGATCTGGTTACGTGGGTATGTCAAGCTATAGTTTTACTGGGTGCCCCCAATTTGGAAATTTGCTAGATGTGTTTCAGAGGGATGAGGGATGCAACGAACATGTTGAATGTCGAACATATGGGTCTGTTTCAGATGGTCAAGTTCTGTGACTCCTCTATATTCATTTTAGACAGAAAAGATGGACCCAGAAACCATATAGAGTGTTGTAAGTAAGTTGCTTGAGAGGGCCTAGATAATCTGCAGGATTGTGTTCTGTGGGAATGTAGTACCATTAATCAAGATGCATTAACCTTCTGATCCAAGCCACTTGATTGAAAACATAAAAAAAAATCCTCTTTGTATTGTATGTGTATCAGTGAACGATATTACTATTTACTTATTATTGTTAAAGAATTATATATCATCATAATCAATTTCTATTTAGTCTCTAATAGACTTGAACAGTTCAACTGCTAGTATAGCAGTACATAGATCCAGTCATGGAATGATGTCAGCAGGTCATGAGCTTAATTTAGATTTTCCCATTACATATCCAACATGGCATTTATTTCTAATTTGATAGCTCTCAGATAGGCCACTGTTTCTATTGCAGTGGTAGAGGTATTTGAAAAAGTACACAGTTCCTTCTTACAGGTTGCAGACAATGAAAAGGAAACATAACACCCTAGTATGTATAGGTTTCCCGGAGGCTCTTAAGGATTATCTCAGCTGATTAAATTGCTTTTATCTTTCTTGGGAAAATTGCACATCCCATTCACTCTTTACAGATGATAGTTCTTAAACTAAGAATTGTTTTGGTTACTGCAAATAAAAGGGGGTATTTGGGTGATATAAACTTATAGTAGAAAGAACTGAGAACTCCTTTTCGTGAAAAGCTTTCCATTTCTAAATCCCAACTAAGTCCCCAAACTCTTCTGAAAGGAAACTAATTCTACACAGTTATGAAGGTATTTCAAATCTTTAGTGTTGTCTCCCTGTGGAAAAGCCTCCATTGCTTGCTTTTACTGTTTGAGTCTTACTTGGATTCTGCTAGTATCAGTTTGGTTTTGTTCAGAATAAGCATTGTTTTGTCAGACATGCTAACTGAACCAAGACAGTCATCTACATAAATATATCTTGTTGCAAACTGTTTGGTATCAGACCCAAAGTACTCCATACTTTGCTGAGAAACTCTTTGAATATAGGAAATGACCGTGGCTGTTGCCAAAAACATGCATTTTCATTCTGACTGCTTATGAACAATCCCTGGAAAAGGGATTTCTGACTTGTCATCTGGTATCATACCACATTCTGTTAAGCTGGGATGAAGAAGCTTAAATTCCCCATAAAGGGATACAGTAGTAAAACCATTAGTTCATCTTCCTGAAGTTTCCAGTTTTCCCAAACATGTCTTCACCATGTATGAAACTGTACTTGCTTTAATGCCAATGTCTTTACAAGTGACCTATTACTTTTTTCATCAATAGCTTTATATATCTTCATTGATTTCTCTTAGCGGCACGGTGGCGCAGTGGTAGCGCTGCTGCCTCGCAGTTAGGAGACCCGGGTTCGCTTCCCGGGTCCTCCCTCCGTGGAGTTTGCATGTTCTCCCCGTGTCTGCATGGGTTTCCTCCGGGCGCTCCGGTTTCCTCTCACAATCCAAAGACATGTGGATTGGTGATTCTAAATTGGCCTAGTGTGTTTGTGTGTGTCCTGCGGTGGGTTGGCACCCTGCCCAGGATTGGTTCCTGCCTTGTGCCCTGTGTTGGCTGGGATTGGCTCCAGCAGGCCCCTGTGACCCTGTGTTTGGATTCAGCGGGTTAGAAAATGGATGGATAGATGATTTCTCTTATTTTCCAGATGGATTTGCTGTTACTATACAGACTTTGGAGCATTATTGCAATCTTTTAGTTCCACCACAAATGTCTGTGCACTTCGTTGCGAATAAAGACGCTAAGGTTTCTTCTTCCTTTCTGGCTTAATCTTTCTCAGTCTTGCAGCTCTCTTAGGGCAAGGATACAAAGCTTCACAGTATGCTGAATTCACCCAAAACATGTAAAACAAATGCCATTTTTCTTGAGATGGGCGTACCATTCTTCAATTGGTTTGCCCCTAAAGGTTTTGCACTTTTTAAGATGATGGGGCTTTGTTTGTATTGGACATCATCTGTCAGGGCTTTCAGTGTTTAACTCTTTGTTGTTGTTCTCACAGTCTATGTTATCAGAGGGAATAACTGTTCTATACACAAAAGCAGAGGCTTTTGACTGGCTTTAACAGGCTTATCTGTTTGAGGAGCTGACTAATAGATGTAGAGAAAGAAAAACTGGAATCATTTATATTCTTAGCTTACTGGTGAACAAATTAGAAAAATTCAAAGAAACGGGGGAATACTGACCTGTAGCTTTCCTTGTATTTGGATCCAACAAATATCCATTTTTTTGTAAGCTGTATGAGAACTTTTCTTCAATAGGATTGTTCCATGAACATTGTCCAAGTATGAGAGTCCTGGTAGATAACCCTTTAGCTTAATTTAGTTTAAGAAGAATGTTCCACAGTTCTAGCATTTCCAGGTTATTCTCTGTAGCTCAGATTATGAAAATCTTTAAGCTTCTCAAGCAGTGGTGTTTATATTGCTTCTGGTGTCCCATAACTCTCCACTGACCTTTGCTATGTCATATTGAGACCTGCTGAAGAGTTTACATCCTCTTTTCATGCTCTGATGACTCTGCTCTTAGCCATTGGAAAATCAAATTTAGTTCTTCTGCAGCTGACAAATGTAAGGATTTAGTAAAATTCAAAAATTCTGCCTTCCAATCCCAATAATTTTCAGGGTAATTATCAAACTTCAAGATGCCTGAAATTACCATTTCTCTGAAGATGAAGTGCTTTGTGATGTCTTGAATACCTTTACCCTTTGGGAAAAATCAAACTGCTGTGGGATGTTCTGTTTTGATTCTCTATGTGATTTAACATTTCTGTCACTGGCTGGATTGGTATTGCCAGTATCATACTGCATGTTGAAATGTCCTCTTTGGGCAAAAATTGACCTGTCTGAATTTGTTATTGCAGTTTTTCTGTACATTTGAGGAATTTGCTGGATATACTCCCTGATATGTTGCAGGACCGAGAGGTTTACGAAGCTTCTGTCTTTCCACTTGCTCCTTACGCCACAGAGTCAGCAGCAATTGTGCCCTGATGCTATAGAATTTGAAAACTTTTTTTGATTTCAGCATTTTGTCTTATCATGCTGGCTTATGTTTCCACAAATGAGAGCTGTGCATGGACAGCTTCTGTATTTGCATATGCCAAGAAACATGATGAAAACAGCCTGTCTGATCTACATGATCTTGTAGGTAGCGATTTTGTTTCATTGTTGTGAAGGGAGCTTGTTGTATTCTCAATCTACAGTATTATGTCCTCTCCACCTGCTAACTGTATTTCAGAGTGAGGGGCTGCAGGATTGTATTTTTCTTCCTGATCATAGGCTTGAGTGTATCATACAATATCTTTTTGTGTTCAAACCCACTGTGATTTTGTCTTTTCACTCTACTGCCCTTGTGGCACATTCTACTGTACAGCTAGGCACCTAGATAAACAACTGGGACTCTTCAATAAAGCAGACATGGCTTGACTTTCCTTGTAGATAAATAGAACTTTAGTTGTGCCCGGGGGAAATTTGGCTTTTTACAGAAGCTCTTTAAATAAATACATACGTAAATAGATAGATAGGTATATTTATGTGTATATTTTTCTGTATATTTAGACACTTTGGTCTGAACACATACCAGAATGACTATAAAGAAAAAAAATTCAAAAGAAAGAAAGTTCGTACTGGGTTGTCACAGTCACAGTGAGGCATTTATACAGGCATATTGCTGTAGGTAGGAGCCCAAGTAATGTTTCCTTATATACACACTTCACACACAATAATTTGTAGGCTGAAAGTACTCACTATTAGTGTGTCAGAAAGAGGATGTGCAGCATCTTGCATAATGGCACTTGTTTTAATTTTCTCATTTTCTCCTTTGGTACTACCTCCATGAGGTCCAAAGTGCACCCTATTCCTGAGTTTGCCCTGAGCTTGTTGACTCGGTGGGCCACTCTAGAAGTTATGTTGCCAGCCCAGCACACCACAGTGCAGAAAATTGCACTGGCCATCACCGAGTTATAGAAGGCATGAAGGATGTCACTTCCCACATTAACGGAACACAGTCTCCTAGGGAAAAAGTGCCTGCTCTGCCTTTTCTTAAACAGTTCCCCTGTGTTCAAAAACCAGTCCAACCTGTCATTAATGTGGACCCCCAAGTACTTGTAAAAGAGGACAACCTTTAAATCCACTTCTTGAATAATGTCCGGACATAGAAGCTCTTTGGTGTGGCAAAAGCCCCATAACCAGTTCCTTGGTTTTGCTGATGTTAAGTTGCAAACAATTCTCTTTCCACCAAGAAACAACCTTTTCAACCTGATTCATGTACTCTGTCTCATTGCCTTTATCAATATACACCATAGGTGCAGAATCATGTTCAAGATTAAAGAGTATTTATTGTCATTTCATCCATATACAGTAGTGCAGCATACAGTGAAACGAAACAACTTTCCTCCAGGACCGTGATGCTACATAGAACACAGGACAACGAAGAATCCACGACACATAACATAAAGACATGTAATGAGAATTTCTGCAAGTGACATGGCCTGGTGTTATATTATATAGTCTGAGGTGTACATAGTGAAGAGAAAAGGAGACAGGACTGTTCCTTGTGGTGCTCCAGTGTTACTCACATCTGTATCAGAAACACAGTTCTTGAGTCTCAAAAACTGCGGTCTGCTTGAAAGATAGTCCATTATCCAGGACACTGTAAGCTCATCCACCTGCATATGTTTGAGTTTACCAATTAACAGGGATGGCTGGATGATATTGAAGGTGCTGAGAAATAAAAAAAAAACATCCTCAGCCAGCTTTGTCTAGGTGAGAATAAGTCTTGTGGAGCAGACAGATAATTGCATCCTCCACTCCAAACTTTGCCCACAAGATGAATCATACAGTCCAGAACAAATCTCTAAAAGGTCTTCATGATGTGAGACTGTCACTGGTCTGTAGTCATCAGATGAACTAATATTGAGTGATGTGATGGTGCCAGTGTATATGACCTGCTGTCAATCAGTGTTTGTGCTTGTTTTGTTTTTGTTGTTTGTCTTCTTACTGGTTTACTCTTCTCTTCATCAGACTTACTTCTTAGAGCCTAGTTACGCACAACCAGAATACACAGTATAATTTGCCAACTTTGTTATTGGGAGTACCTGTTAATCTTTGCTATGCTCTTGCGGAGCTGCTCCGAAAAAAGCTTCATAGCTGCTGCCACTATAGAAGACGTAGTGGTTTGTTAATCAGACTAAAATCCTCCCTGACATTGTTTTCTTGGAGTGTTCCCTGTGGCTTGTTGGCTGGATGTGGTTCGGGTCGCTAATGCTTTATCTCCTATTGTATGCTGGAGCCTGCATACATCAGGCATGTACCTGTTGTTGGCACAGAGGAGTAGTTCTTGTCTCCCCATTATCGTCAGCCCCATCTCCGGCAAGGTGGGGTATACCCACGAAGCTTCTGACCTCTCGGTCAGACACCCCAATTAGTGACCAGTCCAGAAATATCTAGGATACCCTGGTGAATATTAGATCTCTGCTTAATAAAACTTTTATCCTGAATGACTTTTTCACTTCCCGTGGCTTCGATTTACTTTGTGTGACTGAAACTTGGATGAGTGTTGGTGAGTCAAGCTTATTCACTGGACTTTTACCACTGAAATGCACTTATTTTGATACACCAAGGACAACAGGACGAGGAGAAGGAGTAGCAACTGTTTTTAAGAAAAGTTTTAATAGTACATAATTGTCATTGGCATTCTATTTCAGCTTTGACACAAACATATTTGATCTGGATAGATACAACACAGTGTTGTACTCAATGATTTACCACCCACTTGAATGTAACAAGGATTTTATCAATGAGTTTTCTTTCTTGAATTATGTCAAAATATAACTGAGTTTTAATTGCTGGTAATTTCAATAATCATGTCTGCTGTCCAACCAAGCCCTTTGTTAAAGACATTTTAAATCTTATTGATTCATTCAATCTTGAACAATTTAATACTGGCCCTACTTAAAAGATGGGACATACACTTGATTCAGTTTTATTACATAGTTTATCTGTTTTTAATATTGAAATTTGTGATGCAGTTTTTTCTGACCATATATATGTCTGTTTTATTTGAGGTTTCTCTGCCTTGCTATCTTTCTAGGCTGAACGTTCCAGTGTGTTGATGTTGGAGAATTAAATCCTCCACAGCTGCATCTTTTACTGCTGCCTTTAAAAATGTCGAGTTGTACTTAAATCACCCCTTCCTGTTATAATACTAAAGAGCTACACCTGCTATTTCTTTCCCCTTGTCAGAACATTTTGGACATAATTGCTACCTTTAAAACCCTGTGTCATAAATAAAACTCTGAACGATACAATTTGTTTAATCAGACGACAATGCAGGAGGGCTGAGCAAAAGTGGAAAAAAGATAAGCTGCAGGTGTCTTTCAATATTCTAAAGGAAAGCTGGCACAGGTATCAGAAAAATGTTAAAACTGAAAAGACTAAATATTTTTCTGAAATATTGTTTCAAAGAATAAATATAAACTTGATGTTCTTTTCAGTACTATTAACACTGCTCTTAATGCCACACAAGCCCATAGTTTAGATGACTCCTCTGATACCTGTGACAAATGTCTGCATTTTTTGTGGTTACGATTGCAACCATTAGAGTGCTTATTGCACCCACTTCATATGGTCCATCAATCTCTGGATTTCATTGGCCATATGAAATTAATTTTCAGGCACCACAGATGTTGTTCGACCATGTCTCTTTATGGAGATATTTGAGATTATTGGACTAAGCATCCAAGGAATTATTAACAGTAGCCTGGCTGCAGGAATTTAAACATGCTTTAATGGAACCTTTAATTAAAAAAAAACTAATTTGGACATCTTAATTCTTTAAAATTTTAGATCAATTTCCAAGCTTTCATTTCTGTCCAAACTTCTGGAAAAACTTTCTTTAATACAGCTGTAATCATTCCTGGCCAGGTATGGTATTCTTGAACCATTTCAGTCAGGCTGTAAAGCCTTCATAGCACAGAGTCTACTCTCTTAAAAGTTTTAATGATCTCCTTTTAGCTACTGATGGTGATCATGCCATCCATGTTCTTTTAGATCTTACAGCAGCATTTGATATAGTAGACCATAACATACTGATTTCCCGCCTGGAGCATTGTGTGGGCATTAAAGGGACCTCATTGGATTGGTTCAAATCATACTTGTCTGGCAGAAGTTTTCCTGTCAATATTGGTGACTGTAACTCCTCCTCTGTATCTTTCCACTGTGGAATTTCTCAGGGCCTCTCCTTTTTTCTCTACATATTCTTCCCCTAGGATCCATTTTAAGAAAATATGGTATTTTTTTTATTGTTATGTGGATGACACCCAAATCTACTTGGCCTTAAAACAGGACGATAACTCTTCAAAACCGTTGTTGGACTGCTTAGAGGACATCCAAGCCTGGATGGCCTTAAATTTTCTTAACTTTAATGAGAGTAAAATTGAACTTATCATTTTTTGACTGAGTAGGACCACTGATTCTATAGAAGAGAAAATTTTCTATATTAGCATAAATAGCATATTAACATAAATAGCCATAAAAAGTAGTTAAAAGCTTCTAAAACATTAGATTAAGCATAAATTAGAATGTTAAGCAAATAAGATAGGTCAAGCAAATATAGTTAACTAAAAAATCAGGCATATTTCATTTTCTAATAAAAAAGGAAGATTAGCAGTAAGGATAGAATAGGATTAAGAATGACACACAGAAACTACCCGAGGACAGGATAAGGAGGATGAGAACACCTGTGTTCAAGGCTGGGAAGCTGAGGAAAGATACCACATAAAAATTGGCTCTGGTAGGCACATAAGAAACCAGCTGGATTGGTGAATCAGCAAAAAGGCAGCAAAAGGTTTTTGCTATGAGCAAGGTCACAATGATGTAATGCATGAAAGAAAAATTAGTATATTCAGGCACTAGCAAACAAATATATTAGAATATATTAGAAATTAACTTTAGCATAGAAATTCAGGCAAATCAAGCATGCCAAGCAAATTATTAAATAAAAGCATATACCATATTTCTTTTTAATTAAAGCTTAGCTTCAGGCCACCATTCTAACATAGTTTGAAAGGCTTAGAAAAGGAAATGACACCATAAAAGCCCAAATATGGAAAAAGGAAAACACCTGCCCGGCCAAAGACCAATGAGAATTAAGCAAAACAGAAACTAGAGTTGAACAATGGACAGTAAGAACAGGTGCAGAATGAGCTAATTTAATGAGGTCAAAGTGATAAGAAATTATATATAAAGTTTTGGGTTTTGAACTGTTCCGGGTTCAGCTCAATTTGGCCGTTTTGGGTCGAGTCCGTGTTGTTATTTGTATTGTTTTATTGCAATAAAGCTTTAAAACTCTGTTTGCCTATCCAAAGTCCTAATAGCCTTCATTTTCAGGTAAAAAGCCTTCTGGTGACAATTTTCACCACAACAATTCCCCCCATTTACTAGGTCCCTTGGAACTTTTTGTTAAGTCCTCCACAAGGAATTTGGATATAGTTATGGATGATGAAATTAAAATGGACAATCAAATTAGTTGGGTAATAAAATCAAGTCTTTTTCAACTAAGACTTAACCAGAGTCAAGACCATTGTATTATTTGATGATTTTGAGAAAGTTATACATGCTTTTATGTCATCGCGACTTGATTACTGTAATGCCCTGTATTCTGGGGTTAGTCAGGCTTCTCTCTCCCACCTTCAGCAGGTACAAAATGCTGCAGCACATCTCTTAACAGGCACTAAGAAGTGTGATCATGTCATCCCAATACTTGCATCCCTCCATTAGCTTCCAGTACAGTTAAGAATTAATTTTAATTTTCTCCTGTTTACTTTTAAAGCTATAAAAGGAATGGCTCCCACCTACCTTAATGACCTAATTATTCTGTACACCCCAGAAAGGTCTTCCAGGTCTGCTGATCTGTTTTTGTTGACTGTCTGAAAGGCTAGACTAAAACAGAGAGGAGACTGGGCTTTCTCTGTCCTGGCTTAGAAACTATGGAATGGTTTACCCCTGAATGTTAAGATAGCCCCCTCACTGCCTGTTTTTTAATTACATCTTTAAGCTTATTTTTATTCCCTGGCTTGAGAGTTGTTTGTTTACCATTTGTCCTGATTTTAAAATTGTTTGTCATTTGTTTTATTTATTGTTGTTTAAATTCTTACTTTTTTGTGTTATGTGGTATATGGTTTGTACATCACTTTGGGTTAAATTCCTATTGTTTTAAAGTGCTCTAAAACTAAACATGAAATAAACAGGAAATGAGGTAAGGTGGCACCTGCCTTCTTTGGAACAGGACCAGTGCAGGAGGTTTTCCACAGCTGTGGCATGTTCTGAAGCCTTAGGGATAGACTGAACAGGTGGCAGAGGACAGAACAAAGTTGGTCAGCACACGCCTTAAGAACTTTAGGACTAACGTACTGCTGTTTGGTCTCTTTACTTGGACTTCAGTTATGGACAGTCCACACTGATGGAGACAGGTGGACTTGTCATTAGCCATTCCAGTTGACATAGTAGGAGTTGTTGATGTAGTAGGGATGTTGTGGGAAGACTTGTCATTGGAAGAAGGTGGCAGTGGGAGGGAAAATCTATTAAAAATTGGTTAAGGGCATTAGCTTTATCTACATTCCCTTCTATCACTTTAGCCCTGAATTGCTTGAGTCCAGTAATTATACCCAGTCCATTCCAGATGGGGCCGGCTCTACATTGGGGCAAGAGGGGGCAATTTCATCTCTTGTTCGCTCTTTCCCTCTGTGCTCTGTCTGTGCACTGGCACACACAGCACCTGGCAGAGATCCCCTACTCACCCTCCCCCCAGCTAAATATCCAATCACTGTTAGTATGCAAATGACTCGGTGTCAGGTTTCTCAGTAGGCAGGGGGTCTCAACAGTGGGAGGCTTTGAGGAAGCAGCAAATCTCTGTCATCAAAATCATAGCGACTTGTGAGATAATTAACAACAACTAAAGAATGCATCTATAGTTGTACAGTCAATAGTGGACTAGTCCATTGTTCTTCTCACAGTTTCAGTCTGGTAGAGAAGTATTTTTTTCTTGATCCCACAAGCACCACTGTGAGCCTGTCTGCTGCATAGAGCCGACTGGAGGACCTGTGTCTGTCAGACCCCGACACAAAGCCCTGCCCCAGCTTTCAACTCTGCACTCAGCAGTTTTCTCGTTTCATATACTGATGTAATCACAGCAATTTTATTAAATCTTATTCACTTTCCACCCCAGCTTCCAGCAGCTCACAAAAGGAAAGTTAATGCTGTAAGATGCACCTTTTTTTCCAAGCTTTTAAAAAGTGGCGCTGCTCCTGCCTGTACCAATAGCAGTAGCAATGATGCTGCTGGTACATCAGAGACAGCAGCTAGCAAGTCTACTCCTGTGGCATCAACAGGCACTGCTTCTCCTGTACCTCTGCCAACAATTGCTGCCCCAAAGCAACCCGCTCAGCTACCCAGTGACTTAAATGGCAATACACCATCCCAGCCAATACTGGGTAGTTACCCCAAATGTGTATTTGGTGGTACAACATTAAGATCATTCAATCCTGCCTGGTACTGCACACGACCATGGCTGGAGTACTCTGTGTGGGATGCATGCTTCTGTTTCCCTGTGAAATATGGCAGCACTGTTAATGAGAGGGATGTAGTTTTTACCTTAACTGGTTTTAACAACTGGAAAGCAGCACTTGATCGAGACAAGGCTACAGAGGCATGTGTCCAGCCACAACCATGTGCATGCTTCAACCATCTGGACTGAGCATAAAAGCAGAGAGGCCACAGGGGGACTGTGGATTCAATGTTGGTTGGTAAAACACAACTTGAAAAAAACATTACTATGTCAAGAGTATTGGTAGTGCTATAAGGTTTCTCTGTGTAAATGAGTTGGGGCTCCGTGGGACTGCAGAAACCTTGAGACATGATGCAGTGGGTAATGATGATGACATTGCTTCAGGTATTTTTCTAAAACTGATGGAATATACCTTAGAGAAGGATGAGAAGCTAGCAAGCATTGCTAAGGGTATCCCAAAAAATGCAAAATACACATCTAAGGATATCCAAAATGAAATTATCCAAACACTGGCTGACATGGTGCTTGGAGAGGTCAGGAAAAAATATGAAAGTGCTGATTCTGCAGGGTTTTGCCTCAAAAGTGATGGGACCAGGGATAGGTGCAATGTGGAAAATTGTCTGTGATAATACGGTTTGTCAGAAATTCCATGCCAGAGGAGCATCTTATTGGGTTGCTTGACTTGCAACAACTTGATGCAGAGTACATCACCTCTGAGATACTGTTACACCTTTCTGATGCTGGCTACAGTGCTGACAGTATACTTAGCCAGTGTTATGATGGCTTCTGTGATGATGGGGTTAGAGGTGGTGTACAAGCTCTGCTCCAAAAGAGCTTGACAGATATGTCCCATACATCCACTGCTACAACCACCAACTGCACTTAGTGGTTGTGCATGCCATGCAGAGTGAGCCGTGTGCAAAAGATTTTTAGCCTATCTAGTTCACTCTACAACTTTTTTCACCACCACTATGTGCTCAATAAACATGATGCACCTTGTCTAAAAAGGCTGCTTGAGATCAGATGGACAAGCCACTATGAGGTGACAAGGTGCACTGTGGACAATCAAGAACAAATCCTTAGTATCCTATCTGAGATGACAGAGGATGATGATGCTGCAGTTGACCTGTGCACCGAGGCATCAGGCCTGCTATGCCAAATTAAGAGGCATCACTTCTTTGAGATTGGAAAGTTCCTAGTGTGGGTGCTTGGTGTCTTGAAACCAGCAAATGCTATTCTACAGTCTCAGTCAGTTGATCTGTGCACTGCTTCTGAGGTTGTTAGTGCAGCACTGGGCTCTTTAAAAACATCCGTGAGGATGACTGTTGGGGAGTGTCATCTCCTGCTGAGGATGAGTCACATCCAACAAAGAGAAGGAGAACAATGAGCAAACACCTGGGTCAAAGTGTTGTGCTCTCAACTTTGGGCCATACAGACTCTGGTGACCCTGCCATTTCCCCCCATCAGTCTCTGAAAAGATCCCTCCTCAAATCCTTGACAGGGCCATTTCAGAAATGGAAACTAGATTTTCACACAAGAATATTGACCTGATGAGAGCCATATCTAGTCTTGCACCCAAATCTAGCGCATTTCTAGATCCCACCCTGTTGCACCCTCTGGCTGTGATGGCTGGCACTGTAGCAGATGTTGTAAGTCTGAAAATGAAGTTCTTGTGGCAAAACAGATGCTGCTCAAAAAATGTTCAAAGGAAACAGACCTGTCCACTGTGTGTAAACTCCTGCAGGAGTACAAGGAAGCCTTTCCTGAGTTGCATAAATTGTATGTAACAGCCCTGGTAATTGGTGTGTCTTCAGCATCGTGTGAGAGTTCCTTCTCCACTTTGTCACGGGTCCTAAACCCCTATCGTTGCACCATGTTACATAAAAGAAAGAGGAATTTGGTGATCTTGGCCAATGAGAAGTCCATAACAAATAAGTTGGATATGGATGAATTTGTAAGAGTTTTTGCAAAGGGAAATAGGGACTGTTGTAGAGTGGATTGAGGAGAAAGGAGAGTGGAGCTGTTCAGTTGCAAACAGAAAGTTCAGTTGCTTGCAAAACAAACAAGCTTAAAATAAGACAAAAAGAAAAAAAAGAAGAAAAAATTTAAAATTTTCTGTTCTACAAATTAGTTTGAGAATTGTAGAAAAAAACATGGTGATTTTTTTTTTAATTACTATGCCAACTGTTTTTAGTTTTGTAAATATTGGCTATATTGAGAGGTCTTATTTTATTTTTACTTTATTTTGAAAATTTATTTGAGAATTAGGCCATCCAATTAAGGTAAATGTCATGTTTTTAGTTGTTATAATCTAATGAGGAATATTTTATTTTATTTTTTGTTGTTTTATTTTTCAGGTTTCCTCCCGTGGGATTGCCACGTTATCGTGGTCATGGGGTTTGCGTGCATCAGTGACCCTAAGAACTACACCAGCAGAAGCTTAGCCTTCAGGTGGGACACCCAAGTTGCACAGGTCTTAGGGTAGAGGCCTGACAAAGTGCAATCCAATTACATGACAAAAACAGTTATCCAGAGCAGCCCCACCCACACCCTAACCCCTTTCCTGCCTCCGTCGCCACCATGTGCCCCCTTCACATTTCTGTCTACCCCCTCATATATGCCTGTCTAGAACCGGCCCAGATTCCAGACATCCTTCATGATATTCTGGGTGAGTTTGCTTTCTATTTTAGCTTTGTCGGCATCTTTTCCTTCATTTAGCTTTTTCTTTAGTATAAGCTGTATGTCCTTTAAAGCCATTTTGTCACCTGATTTGAATACTCTCTTTTTCTCATTCATGAGACCTTTTAACTCCCTAGTAATCCAGTGCTTGTTGTTTGGAAAGCAACACACTGTCTTTGTGGGCATCACAGTGTCTACACATAAGTTAATGCAGTTTGTGATGCAGTGACAAAGTCTCTCAATATCGTACCCATGTGACTTGCACATCATTTCCCAGTCTGTCATTTGGAAGCAGTCATTAAGAGCCATTTCAGCCTCCAGGCTCCAGTTCCTCACTGTTCTGATGGTAACAGTTTGTTGTCTAATAACAGATTTATAGCTAGGAATAAGATGAGTCAGACTCTGGTCAGAGTTGCCCAAAAGAGCAAGCAAATTATCCTTAAAGGCATTTTTAACATTTGAATACAGCAAGTCCAGCTTGTTATTTCCTCTAGTGAAACAGATCAATAACTGGTAGAAATTTGTCATTGTTCTTTACAAAGTCACATGGTTGAAGTCACCACATATTATAACTGCAAAGTCAGAGTGAGTCATTAAAGTGGTGACAGACTAAATCATTTCCATTGTTAGACCCCCATTTGCAGAGGGAGGAATATAATTTATCTCCCTGAACAAATAATGTAGATGAGTTTACAGCCAGAATGTCAATGTCTGAATTACAAACTGTAGTTTTAACTGTAATATGCTCCCTTTTACATCATTCCTTATTCACATAGATGACCAGTCCCCCTCCTGTCTTTTTAACATACCGCACTGGGTCTCTATTTGCTCAAATAAAATGAACTAGGCCCAGCATTAAAACTGTGTCAGGTATATCATGTTTAAGCCAGCTATCCGTAAACCACTATACTTGTATGCTCCATGGCTCGCTATAAGGGCAGATGGTTCATCTATCTTGTTTGAAAGCTGATGAACATTTCCCGTTACAATAGATGGTTAAGCTAAATCCTTTTCACTTTATATTTACTCTTACTCTGGCACGTCGCCTTCTTCATCTTTGGACAAACATGTCCTGTGGCAAAGTGTAACTGAGCTGCTTAGGCACTCACGATCACAATGCAAATAGCTGATTATGGGAGTATATAATACACCCCACTTTCATTTTCTTAGTGTTACTTACTGTTTCATGTGTTGCAGACCTAAGACAGCTTTTGTGTCCTCTTCGTGACTCCATCCAAATTGCAAGCCTGTTTAAAGTGCAGTAATGACCAACTGGTACCTGGGTTTGTGTGCAATGCAGTTCATTGGTAAATTTTAAATCCATTTAAGTTCCCTTTATCCGATTTCTAGTAGCTGCTATCAGTGACAACCAAGAGGTTAGATCAATTATAATTTTAAATAAGACTAGTAACAAGTAATTAAGTTCAGAAAAAAAGAAAAACAGTGAGATATATGAGCTTCTGTAACAAAGGGTGCTGTGTTCACATTGTGAAAAGACAAGTAATGTTTCAGGGATGAATACTAAAGGTGAAGGATAAACAGAGTTTGCAAAACTGGCAGTAGAATTTATAAAAAAGACAAGGTAAATCTGAGTTCAGAATTGTAAATAATAATATCAAACACATGGCAACACTTGGCAAGTTAGGATTGTGTAAATTAAGCAGGTTATCACTAAGCAATTATGCAGCCACTTGTAATACCAAATAAAGGCTCCACACATTGAAGAAGAATGTATTCTCTTTTTGTTTAGTGTTTAGCCTGTTTTTAGGAGAGGCTATATTTAGCACATTTGGTATATTGCTCAAATAATGAAAACATACTATTAATATTCAAATCTCTAAAAGTACCAATGACATGCATATGCTTCTGTATGTTCTAAGAAGGATGAAAATATATTAAGGGTGTAATGATACCCATATCTCACAGTACAATATGTCGCTCAATTTTAGGTTCACAATATCATCATGCAATATATTAATGATGTATTCCTGCCTGACATTGTTGTAATTCACAATTGTTATTTTTGACTGCTTTGATAGTCAATGTAGGATGCACCTCGTTTAAAAAAATAAAAAAGTAAAAAAGCAGCAGAGAATTAACAGAGGGACACAGCAAATCAAATATTACTGAAAAACATGGATATAATTCCAAATAAAAGTAAAATACTGGTTGGTGGTAAGAGTTTTCAAACATTTCCGAGCAGAAGCTTGATAATATAGCAAAAAAAATGAAAACCTTTTGAGACAAATTGCTTTGATTTTCATCACAACATGTTGTCTATGCAGAAGAGTATCACTTACTGCTCTGTTGCTGCTATTGTACTTGAAAAACAGTACAAAGAGCTCATGACAAATAAGGTTAATATGTAAAAATGAGTCCATCAGTAACAATTCTGCACTAGTACTAGATACTTACTGAGTACAAATTAAATGTACATTATTTTATTGATTTTGTGACGAACCAAGTTATTTCTGTATTAATGTTTACATTAATGTAAAGCATACTGAAAGTTCTACAGAATTTCTTGCATATGCATTGTATCTTCTTATATAATACGCTACTGTGGCTGGCCATTTATCTGTCCAGGATTTTAAATCACCTGTAGCTCGCAAACTATTTGAACTATTGACCTGAAATTTGGTACACATATACTACGTGACGTCTACTATCCGCTTTCGAGATCATGATTGACCTCCAAGGTTATTCCTCTTTTTATTTTTATTTTATTTTATTGTAGAATCAACTCTCGGCAGCGGGCAGCAATGCAGCTGTGTGGTGCATGCATACAGGCGCCATTCTCATCCCTACCACCTTCGCTGTCACTTCCCCTACCTCTTCATATCTTAAATCATTCTTGAGGCAGATTGAAGACTTACGTGCCAACTTAAGTGAAAAATGAAGGAAAATGTATTTGCAACACAAGTTACAGACTTAATCAGTTTTAATGCGAAAAGATGCTGATCAAAGAAGAGAAGAAGCGGGCCTCTGAGGTGGAGAATGAATGCTAAACGTACAGAGAAAGAATAAGAAAACTATGAATGCTCAAGTGAAGTGTATTCACTGCACATTATCGTGAAGTGTGCCATTACTGGTCTTTTTATATTTCTTACCTTTAATTTCTTTATCATTTTTGAACCAACGAATATCAGCTGCTGGTTTGCTGCCTGAGGTCTTGCATGTAAGAGTGATTTTATCTCCTTCTTGTGTTGGTTTTTTAAGTCCATTAATCTCTGGCTTTTCAGGGACACCTGCAAAAAATAATTTAATTTCAGTAGTTACCATTACATGTTTTTACTCTAAAAATAACAAGCTGCACTATAGCAATTCAGACAGAGAATATCATCGTGGTTTACACAGTAACTGGCACATTTTATTCATAAAGAAGAGATCCATGGGAGATATTTACGAGAGAAAACCAAAAATCATATAACCAGGCGAAGATGGCAGTAGAATAACAGGAGAGAGACAGGGACACCGAAATGCTGAAGGCAAAAAAGAACTGTTGCAAGATCCAAGACTAGACTAGAGAGGAGAGGAAAGAATAGGTTTCAAACACCTGAAACAGCAAAGAGGCAATGGTTAAGGCTTTGGACTTAAAACACTGAAGCTGTGAGTTCAAATCTCGCTACTGTCAATGTGTGACCATGGGCAGGTCACTTCACCTGTTTGTGCTCCAATTAGGAAAAAAAAAGTGTAAAAAGTGTTAAAAAAAAAAGTGTAATAAGTGTCTAAAATGTTGTAATTCATCCATCCATCCATTATCCAACCCGCTATATTCACCTTGGATAAAGCCGTCAGTCAAGTAATAATAAACTTACTTATCTAAGAAAAGGCATACTTAAGATATCATTGACAATATTAGACTGGGTATGAATTTGAGAAGCTTCGGTGTTGTTAAGAATGACCACAAGATGATCAAATTAAACACCATTCTTAAAAAACAGTAATACTGAGAATGATCTCTACCAAGAATTTAATACGGTACAGCAGCTCAGTGAGAGAACCTTTGCTCCACTGAGAGTGAACTTATGCTCTTTAGATTAAAAATGAGGAAAAACAGTAGATTAGACTTGTTTTTGCACAAATAAAATTTCTGAGACTGACCAATCCATGACCGAATACAAACATCTTAACTTTTCTTATAAATGTACTGCAGTGAACAGAAAATATTAAATGGAAAAATTAAAGTAAAGCAGCTGCCTGGAATTTAAACTGACAAGTAAAACTGAAGATATGTCATTTATTCAAATTTTCGGAGTAACAGTTTAAAACTAAGGTGAATAAACTGGAAAAAAGGAAAAAAAAAACCCTATGGAATGGTTAATCAGTAATTTGCTTCCTCTGGAATTGTGTCATCATGTGGCACCAGGATCATAACAAAAAAGATGCCCTCTGAACTATGGAATTGAGGACAAGAAAGCTAGAGTACCAGTAATGTATGATCACTAATGTAAATGCAGAAGTTCGACATTTGTTTTTGAAATGCTTGATAGCCAATAAGTTGTATGGAAAAAACTAACTATTTCATGGAGTATCGGCTTGTACTAGGCCATACAGTACTGAAACAAGACAGGTCCCTACTAAGAGCTACAAAAGCATTTTTAAAATGTTACATATTTGCAACAAATTTTTAAGTGTTAGGTAATGCATGGAAGAAATGATGTGCTTTTATTTTATCACATGCAGGTAATTTAAGATATGACCCTACTGGGTATTTTCTATGTATTGTATATACAGAACCTCAGTACAGTTAACTGTCATGAGGGCTTTGTTTTTGCAGCAGGAATACATTTCAGCATTAATTTTTGTTCTTAAAAGGAGTCTGATTATGTTTCATGTTTTATTTAGGGGTTTTCTGTTCCCATTAGGAATATATTAGGTGCTAAATAGTATTTTCATTTATTATTTTGATTGTTATTTGTTCAGTAGTTATGTTTTCTTTAGGGGTTTTCTATTGTCATTATGGCCTATATTAGGTGTTAAATAGTATTTTCTTTTATTATTTTCATTGTTTTTTGTTTAGTAGTTATCAGAAGACATGATGGAGTAACAAGTTATAGCTTGTAGGGTGTGGTGTTTATGACTTATTTTGTATATCATTTCCTCATTTCTTTTTCCTTCTTTATATGTTTCAATAAAACGTTTTGATATTTTTCATGGTCTTATATTTTATTTCCTATGTGGCAGAAATCTAACATCTTATTAAAGAAAGAAACATCCTCTAACAGGACCATTCAGTAATCAGGCAGGAGAAAGTTGTTCATTGTATCTTTTAATTACTCCTCAAAAAAATGCCTTAGAGGGAGCATTCAAAAGCAGTAAGTTACAGCATGGTCAAAGTGATCAGAATGGTCAGAGAAACAAAGAATAGAGGTTCATTTTATAAACTGTTGAATGCACATATAGTGTCAATCAATGTATACATTCTTCGACCTTTGAGTTGTGCCACCACCCTTGACATTTCTGTGCATATAACTGTCTATTCTCGTTTATAGGACATCTGCTGATTTCTTAGTCATCTCTTAGTCATCCTTCAGTACATTTTGTATATTACATCAACCTTTCTTCTGGTAAATTATTTACTTGTCCATCTCAGTATTTTTCCTAAATCAGTTCTTATATTTCAATGTACATTTTGTTGTCCACTTGACCTTTATCTAGTTTCCTGTATCTGGTTTCCTGGAGTGCCTCAACAGGTTTCTGACATCTATGAAGAGGTTAGATTAGAGGTTAGGAGCACACGTTGATACAGCGCATTGTTGCACCCACCACATGACAAACCAATTCAGGATCCAAAAATTAGGAACCAAGTGCAGCCATGTGACATATGACACCTCAGCACCACACTGGCTTAGATGGATTGGAACCAGTGTGAGGTTTTTTATGGTGGCTGGAGTGCCAATTCTGCCTCCAACTCCCAGGTTTTACCCTGCGGGTTGGAGGGCCGACAGCCTTTGTTATTTCTTTAAGATTAATTCCATGTTAACTTAAAATTATTCTTCCTCACCCAGGTTATGATATTCTCTAGTCCAATGTTTCTCCACCTTTTTGGTATTCAACTCACTGTTGCCCATGACAGTGTCTTCTTTCCAATGTAAGTGAATCACGACTGTGACTCACTACCATTATAAATAATAGCAACTTGTGGCCCACTGGTTGGAAAATACTGCTGTTGTCATTACTCTAAAATTAAAAAAAAAAGCTGTAGTTGATGACCTGTTTAAAAAATGCAATAAATAAATAAATAAATAAAAGTGAAGTAGAGATGGTGTAATAGTCTCTAGTCAATTTTCTGTTTTGTTTCTAGTAAATCACAAGTATTACCAGCATGCTTTGTCTTTAGTTACTACTAAATGTGCCTGCAACTCATTATTTTTTAGTGTTTAACCAAGACATTTCTGTGTTTTACATAACTCCTAATTTTGACACTGTACCTGCCTAAATAACAACCATTTGATCAGTGAGCTTAGAAAATACTTCACTGTGCATCGGTCAATGCACAATGCAAATAATAAATGCATGATCCTTCAACTAGCCCCAGTTACTCAGGCTTCCTGTACAATATCTCAGATATATTGTCAGATTTTCTATGAGTTACAATTTCTATTTGCTCACCACACTGTTATTCTGCTATTTCACTTATGACTGTAGTGCCAAGCAAAATAAATAAAGTTTGCTAATGTTTTGTCAAGGAGTGGGTACACACAACAGGATCTGTTCTGCACAGGACATTAGCACTGTGATAAATGCCACTTGCCAGCTACGGACTCTCAACATCTGGATTACAAAGGCCCTTGAATTTAGCTATTTTACATCGTGAGCATTAGAAGAACCCGTGCACTCTTCTGCGCAGGGACAGCTTTTAAACACAGCAAGCAGAGTGCTTCTTGGTGACTTAAGTTGAGTTTTTTCTCACTCAGTTCCCACTATTTTGCACACCATCAACAGGCCACTACACTAGTGTAAGGTGACAGAAATATTTAACTATTTGCTCAAGCCATTATATTGAATTGTTAACCTGCTTCTTAAAAACAGAATAAAGTAAGACTGATTAACTGGTGATTCTCAAACATGCTGTATAGAACTTTTAACTTTGAAACAAGCCATGCTAATAATTATTTAAAGTTCTCAAAGTGCAATTTTAGTTACTGAAGTCTTAATTGTATATTTGGTGTCTTTTAATAGATAGTAGTGCAAAGTGCTAGGTATCAATTCAAAGTCTCAATCTTTATAATTGATTTTATTCAATTCTTATAGAATTTAAAAAGGTCACTGTCAAACATTGTATTTATTATTTCTGGTATGTGCAAAAAAAACCAGCTTTATTTATTTGCCTGGGGTAAATAAGATTAGCATGGCATCGTCGTAGGAAAAGAACACAATATTGTAGTGTAAATATGACAGTAGTTTTAAAATAATTGATTGTTTAGGTAATCATTATTAACTCCATGCATAGGGAGGCTTTTAAGTTTGAGATACATGCTGCACAGTGCTAGAGAAAATCTTCAATATTACTTAGACAAGACATCTGCATTCCCAAAATGCATTCTGAGGCAAAATGCAACATCTCTCAAGAAACTTTGCACAGGCTTGAAGGTACTCATCCTCAACTGTATCTTTAAAGAAAGTACTCTTAAATACAACTCTTTTCTGTGTTGTATTTTGTTTTATTATTTATGATGATACTTTATTATTGCAATAGTAAAAACATTTATTTGGCTGGGTCAAGGTATAGGGCTTAAGGCATACAGAGTCAATGATTGTCATATTCCCAAAGGGGATAGCGGCTGAGCGGAGATACCTTTAACTGGAAGCAGTGTGATAGAGTGAATCTATATACAGTAGAGTGGCATAGGCTTTGAGTGACGCTCAGGTCTGAAGAAAATCATTTGGTCTGCTCATGGCAACCTAATAAGTGTCTTTGCTTAAGGCAGTTGTCCATGCACAGATAAAATTGTACATGTGGAGTGCTATAAAGAAGAAAAAACTAGCATTCATACGAGTGTACATATATGCACACATATCATAGTCAGCTATACTACTTAGTGTATATGAACTAAAATACACCTGTACAATGATACAGGTGCTCACACAACAGTCTAAGGACAGACAGTTACCAATGATGAGACAGCCCTTTGAAAAGAGGACAATTTCCTTATTGAGCAGTGCAAAGTGAGCAAAACAATGAGGAGACTTAGAGGGGGTCACTGACGTCAATGGGAATACAGTAGAAAGTTTGAATAGCTTCAGAGGCTCTCCTCTTATCAAAAGGCTGCTTCACTTTGTAATGAAATTCAGGAAACTTGATGTTTTAGCGGGGTAAATAGTGTTATTCAATGTTTGTACTGAGTGCGTTTTGTTTCCATCATCCCGTTTGCTGTTTGTGTGCGTTAGTAAATGTCGTCCCCATAAATACAAGGGGGGCGGATGATGGAAAGAGACAACACCCCCAAATTGGAAAACACCTGTTAACGATCAATCAATCACATCTGGCAGTACTATATAAACAATTGGGAGAGAACAGAGGAAAGGGAGGAGAGAGACGAGGATCTCATTTCACCACAACGCATCAACTTACCTACTGTTTACCACATCGCGCCATTGCAACCAGTTTGTTTTCATTCCGCCGGACTGACTTCAATTCCCTCACCACCAGAGACCTCAGGGTCTGATTACATCATCCACCGCAAGCCGAGGATTCACGGTGAGGTTGCTCCATTTATTCCGAGAAATACAAACGCATCTCTTATCAGTTGACCAGTCATCCGCATTCAGGACAGTTGTACACTCGGACTCAAGTTCAATATCATTGCCATTTTCTGTGTTCATTTATTGCTGTGTTTTGTGTTTGTTATATGTTACTGGGGCAAGGGAGGGTTTGTCATTGAGTATATATATAGTGTTGTCACAGTATTGCTCTGGTGGAGGGATATGCATATACTGTATATTCTACATGGGGTATGTGCAATAGTGTTTTGTTGTGTTCTGTTTTAATATATTCACTTATTTTTACATATCTGCTTTTCTTTTGTGCATATGTTTACACTGTTGATTGTGGGGGAAAAGTTTATTGGTTAGAGGTACAGCTTGATATACAAGATTTAGCCTCAGTAATTTATCCAGGCCACAGAGGTGTAGCTGCCAGCTGGGAAAGGGGTCGGCTGTTACAATGTGTCCCTCTGTGCTCTCACTAACTCAGATGCTCAAGGAAGACAGGAGAGCACAGTGCCTATCAGCATCTCAGCCTTATGACAATTGCATCGTGTCAGACAGTTTAGCCCAGCAGCAAGTCATTAAATCATCTGAATTCTTTACTGTGACCAAGCTCCTATTCATAGATTAAATTTACAACATGAAATTTCTGAGTAAGGCACTTTCAATCACCTTAAATTGCACATAACTATTATGCATTGCAATGTTTCACATACACAAACAAAAATAACAGTTTACAATACATAAGTAAGATACTTAAATAATAGTTAAGTTCCTCTGATTTTTTTCTGTTTCAAAAATTGTTCAAAGAAAGAAAACTAATGTGTCGTAGGCAAAAATGCTTTACAGGAAAATAGATAAATCTAGTCCTACTAAATGGCATCTTTATTCAAACCTGGTGCAATGTATAAGGATTGAAACTGCATTCTTTGGAGGTGCTGCTACCACAATATATTTGAATGCCTCACTGAGAATTCTGTGGGATGCTTCTCTGGGAAGGTCTATGGCAGGTTACTAGAAAGGAGGATTTGTCTGTTGGTTGAAATTTGGATTCAGCAGAAGCAATGTGGATTTCAGATCCTTGCCCTCACTAGAATTCTGGAAGGTTCATGAAAGTAAGCTCAACCACGTGTACATGTGTCTTGTGAACTTGGAAAAGGCATATGATCTTGTCCCTCATGGTGTTCTGTGGGGGAAATGGGGGGCAGTTGCTTCAGAAATACTGGGTAGTGGGCCAGCTGTTACAGGCTATTAGGTCCCTGTACAATTGAAGTGAGTGTTTTGTAAGGCAAAATTGTTCCTGGTGAGAGTGGAACTGCTCTAGGTCTGCTCTTTGTCACAAATCTAATTCATAATGTTTATGGACAGAATTTCTAATCACATCCAAGGGGTGGAAAGGTTCCAGTTTGGTGACCTCAGGACTGAATCTCTTCTTTTTGCAGATAAGGTAGCCCTGTTGGCTTTATTGGATGGTGACCTCAGGTGCACATATGACAGTTTACTGCTGAGTGTGAGGTGGTCTGAATGAGGTTCAACACATCCAAGTCTGAGGTCATGGTTCTCAAACAGAGAAGGGCAGAGTACACTTTTGAGGTTGGGCAGGAGGTGGTACCTAAAGCAAAGGAGTTTAAGTATATTGGTGTACTACTACATAACTTAGGGAAGAAGGGAGTGAGAGATTAATGGGTGGACTGGAATAATTTTAAAATTTAAGTACTGTGGTGCTTGAAAGTTTGTGAACCCTTTAGAATTTTCTATATTTCTGCATTAATATGACCTAAAACATAATCAGATTTTCACTCAAGTCCTAAAATTAGATCAAGGAGAACCAGTTAAACAAATGAGACAAAATATTATACTTGGTCATTTATTTACTGAGCAAAATGATCGAATATTACATATTTGTGAGTGGCAAAAGTATGTTAACCTCTAGGATTAGCAGTTAGTTTGAAGGTGAAATTAGAGTCAGGTGTTTTCAATTAATGGGATGACAATCAGATGTGATTGGGAACCCTATGTTATTTAAAGAACAGGGATCTATCAATGTCTGCTCTTTACAACACATGTTTGTGGAAGTGTATTGTGGCACGAACAAAGGAGATTTCTGAGGACCTCAGAAAAAGAGTTGTTGATGCTCATCAGGCTGGAAAAGGTTACAAAACGATCTCTAAACAGCTTGGACTCCACCAATCCACAGTCAGACAAATTGTATACAAATGGAGGAAATTCAAGACCATTGTTACCCTCCCCAGGAGTGGTCAACCAACAAAGATCACTCCAAAACCAAGGCGTACAATAGTCGGCGAGGTCACAAAGGGCCCCAGGGTAACTTCTAAGCAACCAAAGGCCTCACTCACATTGGCTAATGTTCATGTTCATGAGTCCACCATCAGGAGAACACTGAACAACAATGGTGTGCATGGCAGGGTTGCAAAGAGAAAGCCACTGCTCTCCAATAAAAACATTGCTGCTCGTCTGCAGTTTGCTAAAGATCACGCGGACAAACCAGAAGGCTATTTGAAGAATGTTTTGTGGACGGATGAGACCAAAATAGAACTTTTTGGTTTAAATGAAAAGTGTTATGTTTGGAGAAAGGAAAACACTGCATTCCAGCATAAGAACCTTATCCCATCTGTGAAACAGGGTGGTGGTAGTATCATGGTTTGGGCCTGTTTTGCAGCATCTGGGCCAGGGCGGCTTGCCTTCATTGATGGAACAATGAATTCTGAATTATATAAGAGAATTCTAAAGTAAAATGTCAAGACATCTGTCCATGAACTGAATCTCAAGACAAGGTGGGTAATGCAGCAAGACAACAACCCTAAGCACACAAGTCGTTCTACCAAAGAATGGTTAAAGAAGAATAAAGTTAATGTTTTGGAATGGCCAAGTCAAAGTCCTGACCTTAATCCAATCGAAATGTTGTGGAAGGACCTGAAGCAAGCAGTTCATGTGAGGAAACCCACCAACATCCAAGAGTTGAAGCTGTTCTGTATGGAGGAATGGGCTAAAATTCCTCCAAGCCAGTGTGCAGGAATGATCAAAACATTTAGTTGCAGTTATTGCTGCAAAGGGGGGTCACACCAGATACTGAAAGCAAAGGTTCACATACTTTTGCCACTCAGATATATGTAATATTCGATCATTTTCCTTAACAAATAAATGACCAAGTATAATATTTTTGTCTCATTTGTTTACCTGGTTTCTCTTTATCGACTTTTAGGACTTGAGTGAAAATCTGATGATGTTTTAGGTCATTTATGCAAAAATATAGAAACTTCTAAAGGGTTCACAAACTTTCATGCACCACTGTAGATATGTTACCAGTCAGTTGTGTTGAAAAGAGAGGTGAGATGAAAGACAAAGACCACAATTTACTTTTTGATCTATGTTCCTACCATCATCAATGGCTATGAGGTTTGGGTAGTAACTGAAAGAACTAGATCACAGTTGCAAACAGTAGAAATGTACTTCCCTTGCAAGGTGTTTGGTCTCTTTTTAAGAGACAGGGTAAGTAGCGAAAACATTTTTGTGGCAGATCAAAGTAGAGCCACTGCTCATCCACATCACTTTCTTACCACTCTCACTACAACTGGACACTCCTTTTCAGCAACAGAATAATTGATCTTGGATCTCTGGAGTGAACATGGCATATATGTAGTGATGCATTCCTCTTCATCGTTTTCCAAGTCCCACATCACTAACATCTCTCTGTATAAGTCAGAAATACTAGAGTGAGAATATGTCTGAAATATGAAAATGGCATCAGGTTGTGTTAAGATAAGTGATTCCATCAGTGATTTCTTGAAATTCATAAAATCATCTTGGTATGCAGGAGTCCACTATCAGGCTACACCTTGCCTGAGAAGATGGTAAAGTGTGGTCACAATGCTAACCATTCCCCAAATAAATTTATGGAACTAGCCTACCATTCCTAAAGAATACTGTAAGATTTTCACATTAGTAGGACCAGGGTAGCCTTCAATGGCAGACATTTTTAAAATATTTGCCTTCACACAGGTGTGAATAGATGGCCTAAGAAAGAGCTGAGTCTGTAAAAAAAAATAACGTGTAAGTATTTAATGTTAAGTAGACTTGATCAAATCACTGAAATATAGTATTGAGATCATGAAGGTGTTTCAAAGCTTACAGAAAACAATGATATCATCTATGTAAACCTAATAAAATCTGCCATTTATCCCCCTGAATACTTATTCCATGAGAAGCTCACAGGAAAATCTATTGCATTTTTTTATTTAAATGGCATCACTCTAAACTGGAGCGTACTTGGGGACTGATGACTGCCATGTTCTTAATATTGCGTGCGTCCACACATACCTGACGATAACCTGATTGAAGATCTACAATACAAAAAAAAACAAAACACTGTAGATTCTGGACTCCAGTACTCAAAAGGCATTGCATTGCCATTTAAAACTTATTAATCTAAACAGAACCAATATGTCTCATACAGTCTGGGAATGAAAACTACTGGGGAGGCATAACTTAATTGAAAGGCTCAAGGTTGCCATTCTTAAACATACAATCTATTTTTATTAATTTCCTTCTTCAAACTCTGTAGGCTTTGTGACACACTGGTGCCCATTATTGATAGGGCATATATAACACTGCACCATCTCCGTACACCCCGATCAGGTAAGACCACCACTTTGGTAAACTTTGTATCTCAGAAACTGAGATCTAATACTGCTCTCAAGTGCCTTGTTTGTCTGGGAGAAATAATTGTGCAGTCAAAGCCCTCAAAGTTTTTCATCTCCTCAAACCTGAGAATCCCACCAGCCTGGATATATACTCCTTTAGCTATAATATCAATATCAATTCAATAGTCACTATAAAGTTTAGTCCAAAAAGTAATATCAAAGGGAGGTATGTATCTTCCAAAATATACACCACCTCCCAGGCAGTATCGTGGAAGAATAAACAATTCAGGTCTCTATGACTATTGCTGTAAATCCTCTCATAAGACAGAATGAATTTCATGATATCACCATCCCCCATTAAGCAACAACATGGGTTGTTTTATCTTCTCCCATAGCCTACATGTCATGAAGGTAAGGGTGTTCTCTGTATCAACCACATTCTGATGGTCAATTTGCTCTGAAGGATTAAGACTAGTAAGCACTTTACCTCTACCATCTTTGCCTTTACCTTTTTGATTTCTTATGGCTACCTAATACTCATTTCATGATCCTAGTTCCACAAATGATGGCACAGATCCCATAATATCCAACAGAACCACAGCAAGGCACAAGGATGCAACATTATGTGTCATATTTTGGCATACAGGATTTCTACTTAAAAATAATCTGTGGTATTCATAGGAATACAGTGATCCCTCGCTATATTGCGCTTCGACTTTCGCGGCTTCACTCCATCGCGGATTTTAAATGTAAGCATATCTAAATATATATCACAGATTTTTCGCTGGTTCGAGGATTTCTGCAGACAATGGGTCTTTCAATTTATGTTACATGCTTCCTCAGTTTGTTTGCCCAGTTGATTTCATACAAGGGACGCTATTGGTGGATGGCTGAGAAGCTACCCAATCAGAGCACGTATTACATATTAAATAAAACTCCTCGAGTTAAGTGCGCTGCTTCGCACACTTAAAAGCTCTAACAGCCCGTATTGATTTTTCATTGTTTGCTTTTCTCTGACTCTCACTCTCTCTGAGAAATACAGGCAGATACTTATCCATCATGCAATACCATCAGGGAGGCGTATGATTGGCCCCATTATCTGCTCCTGACGGAGGGGCTGTTTGCACAGTGGCTGTTTGCTTAGAAGATACGGACGCCCTGTAAAAAAATGCTGAAAGGCTACTTTCACATTGATCCCTTCATTGCGCCACTTTATCGCGGTGCTTGCATACTTAAAAGCGCAACAGCCCTATTGATTTTTGATTGTTTACTCTCTCTCTTTGACATTCTCGGCTCCTGACGGCGCTCCTTTGAAGAGGAAGATATGTTTGCATTCTTTTATTTTGTGAGAAAAAACTGTCATCTCTGTCTTGTCATGGAGCACAGTTTAAACTTTTGACTAAAGGGTGTTATTTCATGTCTATAGGGCTCTAATAATGTTTTAAAAACAGGTTTTTAATGCTCTAACTGCGAAAATATTAGAATTATAAATAAAGAATCCTACTTCTTGGAAATTCATTTATCTCTCTGGAGTGGATCAACCGCTATAAATGAGGGTTTACTGTATAACTGTGCGGAGAATATTTATAAACAGTGTGGGAGAGTTTCTAAGAGCTTAAAATATATAAAAATAACCATACAAACATATGGTTTCTACTTCACGGATTTTCACCTATCGCGGGGGGTTCTGGAACGCAACCCCCGCGATCGAGGAGAGATTACTGTACTTGGAAATAGGTAACAAAATGTTGTACTATTTCTTCACCTCAGCCTCATAATCTACAGGCAGGATCACTTCTGGAAATATTGCCCAAGAGGAAACTCAAACTCTTATACCTAAACCTAAACCTTCTCTGCCAGCCATCATCTGCATGATGTCCTTGGAAACCCCCCAAAATACATCTGTTTCACAAACTGTACTCTTTAATATATTTTTCTTTGAAAATGCAGTAATGCCTGACTCTAGGCAGCCAAGCCCCAAACTCAAACAAAAGGTTTTCCAGCCAGCACAGGACCAAATTGGGGCTCAGGAGTTTATAGCACAATATTTTCAAAATACCCAAAAATGTACTCAGGGGAGAGGATCGCCTTAAACCTTTGGTCTGTCAGACATAAATAAACCAGCGCCTTTAAAGTTAAATAATTAAATTAACAAACAAATAGAACAGATAGGCAAAGCATGAAAAAAGGAGACACAAAATAATCAAAAGAGTTAAAGGAAACAAATATAATCCATAATTCAAATGCAAAATCCAGGAACAGTACAAAAATAGCCAGACATCAGAAATCCCAGCAATACTTACAAACATTTATTCTTACTCTTCAACACTTAATGACTCTCGGAAGGAACTGTTTATTTAAGCTGAGGGCCAACCTTCAACAATAATGTAATGATGGACCTTCACCTTAGGGTTCCACTAATACAATGCAAGGGATTCAACCAGGAATCAAAACTATATAAACAATAAATAAGTACTAAATAATATTTAAATAAAGCAATATTAAATACAAAAAATACCAATTAACAAATAACACACGTAAAATAATTAAAAAAACAAAAGAAATTATCAAAAAAGAAAAACATACGAATCCTGACTGGAACCTAAAAGCATGAGTACCCAGTCCAACCCCTATTAAATGCAGCACTCTCTTTAGACTAATAGTAACTGCTGCGTGAAATGGGTGTTCAAAGAGCTGTGATGTCTTGAATTTGTTTATATGTCTCTTTCCCAGGTCATATGGTCTTTGCATCACTCTTTGACCTTGTTTATACCAAGGTGACCTTCATCTAACATATTTAATACTTGCCTAAACAAGTTTCCAAGGCCTGCTGCTTTGTCATGAATTTAAATGCATATCACACTGCTGTTACAAGTGTTTTGTTGCAGCAGCACAATAATGGTAAAAAGTTGAGGCCTTTTAAAAAGACCAAAATCTTAAATGACTTGCCCCAAGAAAATGGGAGACAACACTTTAACCAAAAAAGGCAAATGGTCTCAAAAAACACAAGTATGTTGCTCCATGGGGAAGAAACCTTAAAAACAGCAACTGGGGGTAGAGGCCAGTCCATACAAACCTTTATAAAATTGAACATTAACAAAAAATAAAAATAAAAATAAACCTCAAAAGATGAAAAAGGGGCAAAAAAGGGGTTGCCTAAAAGATAATCCTCAACAAAGTTCCAATAATCAGAATCCTTAAACAGAGCCAAAATGAATCAAAAAACAGAAAAGTCAAATGACTATTAAAAAAAAAATCACAGAGTACATACAATGTAACACAGAGGGACTACAATTACCATGAGCCTTTATTGGATTTGGAGCAGTGCCTTAATAGATGTTAACAGGTGGTCCTGTCTCTTCAGGAAACACCCACAAAACCCAAGAAACATAAATATATATAAGGGTACACTATACAACTATTGCTAAACATAAAAAAAACAACAATATACAGTATTACGCATATTGAATGCATGACAAATTAACAGAATGATATTTACAAAATAATCATAAATAATTCAGACTGAATAATATTTGCAAAAATAATCATAAATAATTAAAATTGAAAAATGAATGAAGAAGGCAAAAGGAACGACTGGCCAAAACATAACAATGGGACATAGCAATGAGATGGTGTCTCCAGGGCTTTTTTGAGTCACATGAATCATAGTTAGGTTCAGGCCAGGTTAACACCAGAAGATCAAAAAGAAACACAAGTGAAAACAGCACAGGGGCAAATGAATTGCAAACTAATTACTGCAAAAGATTTTTGAAGTTTATCTAATGAAGGAATATCAAAACAGGGAACCGCTACAATTGTATTTATAAAGTAACTACCACTTATTTCACAAATGTGCTGATTAGAATAAAACAAAATATAAAATACATTATGTGAAAACAAACAAAAAAGGTCCACAAATTAGTCTTCCATGTTAAAAACACTAACAAAGACACAAAAGCCAAATACAGTATGAAGGCATATACTCTTAACATAACTATCAGACTTAAAGGGAAATAACCGGCGAAACCTGGCCAATAAATAAGTGGCATGCACATTTTGGGCAAAAACCCAAGAAAATTCCTCTTGACCATAACTGTGCAAGTCAAAAAGATGTTGAATTTGAGAGCCTCCTTTTCTGGAATGTAAAATTTTACAATCCTCAAACTCCTCATGATTGTCAACCACCACTGGAGGAGGAGAAGAAGCAGAGGTAAGAAACTAATAAGAACGGACAGATTTAAGGCATGAAACATATAATGAGGAGTGGGACCTGAAATGCGCCATTAATGGCAAGTTGTATGTCACAGGAGTCACCCTCCTAAGAATAGTTTAGGGCTCAATATACCTAGGACCCAATTTACTAGATGATAACCTCAGACAATGGTTTGACTCGGTCACCACACTTTCGGCTCCACCTTAAAAGTAGGATGGCAACAATGTCTCCTATTAGCATGAGATTTTGAAGAGAGTTCTGATTCTATCAGTGGCTTTCTTAACCTTGGCCAATCATGTCACAAGACAAAATTTCAGAACGGGCAAGAAGATGAAGGTTAATTTCAGTAAATAATAGATTACATAAAACCATAACTGTATTTAAAAGGAGATATTCTGAGGGATGCATAATATAATGTTATGTGTAAGAATTTAGCCATTAACAATATATTAACCCAGCCCAACTGAAACACATTAACAGTACACCGAAACACCTTTTCGTATTCTTGATTACCACTGTCGCACAAGCCATTATACTCAAGAATTGTGTCTAGATCAGGGGTGGGCAAACCTTTTGGCTCAGGGGCCACATTGACTTTTAAAATTTGACAGACGGGCCGGGCCAGCACTAGATGCATATATATAAAACATAAACATAAAAAAAGGCATTACAGTGTTAATATTTACATTCACTTTTAGTGGGAACAGTGTTGTTGATCACCCTTTTTTGCCAATGCATCGAAGTCTGGTGTTAGTTTTGTTGTGGCAATTCTCAGAACAGATCTGAGGTGGTCATCTCTCATCTGGGATTTGTGGGGTGCTTCATTGGCGTTGATCACACTAAAAGTCTGTTCACACACATACGTAGAGTCAAACAACACCAGCATCCTCCGTGCCATCTTGTGGATGTTTGAAAATTTGGCTGTGTTTAATGAAGCATAAAACTCATCCAGGTTAAGGAGAGTTGAACTTCTGTCACATTGGAGATCAATCAGTTCCAACTGCAACTCCTGTGGCACAATTTCAAGGTCTTGTGTTAAGGGACATAACACCAGCTGAAGTGACTTGTAAATTTTTCCAAAATCAGAGAACCGACAGCAGAATTCTCCATGCAGGTCGTCCAGTGATTTCCTGTTTTTTTCACAAGTCGAGGGGCCTCTTTCAGTGTAGCCAGTGTGGGGAAATGAACGAATGAATTGTTTTGAAGGCTCTGACGTTTATGTACATTTCATGCACAAAACTGGTCTTTCCCTTTTAACTTAACATTCAGCTCATTCATGTGTACAGCAAAAGCTAAATCACAAAGCCAATCAGCTCAGGAAAATCATCAGCTTTCTCAAGCAGCTCCAAAAATGAGATAATCTCCTGTTTGAGCTCCCACACTTGTCGACATACTTTCCCCAAACTTTCGACATTGGAGTGGTAAAGCAAGTCCTGGTGAGCAGCGTCAATTTCTTCAAGAAACTTTATTAAACTGACAATACTGTAGACCCTTCACTCGAATAAAGTTAACAAGTTTTACAACTGGCTTCACTACGTAGTCAAGCTGCTTCCTGATGGATTAGGCAGTGTAAGAAAATTACCTGCTGCTTAAGGTTGTCCTCCTTCACCCTCTCCTGGATTCTTTTGAGCAAACCAATGTTTTTTCCAGTCAAATTTGGCGATCCATCAGTGGTACTGTTGGCGAGCGTACTCCAAGGTAGCTTTGCGTATTGATGACCCCGACACACTGTCATACAAGTCCTCTCCCCGCGTTTTCCCCTTTAGGGATTCCATGGCCAAAAACTCAGTTATCTCAAAATGGTCATTAATCCCTCTGATAAAAATTAAAAGCTGAGCGGTGTATTTTATGTCATTACTTTCGTCCAGTGCCAAGGAATATAATGTAAATGACACCGTTTTTTTGTTTAACTTGCTAGCTAAGTCTTCGTCAATTAGCTCAACACAGCTAGTCACTGTCCTGCGTGATAAGCTAATTTTTTCAAATTTGTGCTTGCTATCAGGACACAGGATACCTGCTGTCTCTACCATGCACTCTTTGAGAAACTCCCCCTCGGAGTAAGGCTTTCTTGTCTTTGCTAATTTGAATGGCAGCACATAACTTGCCTTTGTGCTTGATTCTTGGATGGCAGTTTGTCGGATTTAGGTGTTTTGCTGAGCCTGCAAACTAGCTGCCAACCTCTGAGCGGTAGCCTTCTGTTCTTGCCTTGACTGGTTGTTAGCATAATTAGCATGCTTGGTGGAAAAGTGATGGCTGATGTTGTATTCCTTTAAAACCATAATGGTTTCTTGGCAAATAAGACATACAGCCTTTGACCGGACTTCAATGAAAAAGTATTTAGTTGTCCATTCCTTATTAAACACTCAGCACTCACTGTCGACTTCTTTTCTTTGGCCCACTCATTGCTACAGATGGGTTCAGAGCAGTATCAGAGTAATAACAGATAATAATAATAATAATAATAATAATAATAAAAATAAAAATAGATAATAATAATAATGGCTCCGCAAAATCAAGTCAATGTATCACTGCACCTAATGCGCCACCTGGTGGAATGCCAGGCATTACAGGGCAAGGTCAAATGACTGCAGTTATAATTATGATATGATTTTATTTGGGCAATTTTGTACCAATCTTTGGCGGGCCGGATTAAAAAGACCAATGGGCCAGATGTGGCCCGCGGGGCGTAGTTTGCCCACTCCTGGTCTAGATGTTAGTTTTACCCCTATACAAACCCTACCAGAGAAACCTAATCAGAACTGAGAAAAAAAATGAGGAACCCCTATTAAAAGTATAGACCTCGGGATTCCATGCAATTTGAAAAAAATATGAATAAAAATCTCAGTTAATCAATTAATTACTTAACTTTCCAGCAGACAAAGATTTTAGGGGTACGAAAAGCACTACCTTGGAAAATCTGTCAGCAATGACTGAAATCACAGCAATAAAATCAACTGAGATATCTTCCCAAGGAAGTGAGGGAGAGTCAGTATATTGCAGTGTATTTCCATCTTACCCCAAAATTAGATACAACTCAATTAAAGTTGCACACGTCTTTACAGAAAAAATATATAGTACTCCCTCGCTATATCGCGCTTCGACTTTCGCGGCATCACTTTATCACAGATTTTAAATGTAAGCATATCTAAATATATATCACAGATTTTTTGCTGGTTCGCGGATTTCTGCGGACAATGCGTCTTTCAATTTATGGTACATGCTACCTCAGTTTGTTTGCCCAGTTGATTTCATACAAGGGACGCTATTGGCAGATGGCTTAGAAGTTACCCAATCAGAGCATGTATTACATATTAACTAAAACTCCTCAATGCTATAAGATATGCTTCCCGCGCGGTGCTCGATTGTTTGCTTGTCTCTGTCTGCCTCTATCTCACCCTCTCTGACATTCTCTGCGCCTGACGGAGGAGATGTGAGCAGAGGGGCTGTTTGCACAGAGGATGTTTGCTTAGAAGATACTGACGCTCCTCTCAAAAATTTGCTTCATTCTTTCTGTCTTCAAATTTAAAACAACAGAGACATTTTCAGGGTCAATTTGAATGCTAGTGTGACTGATATAATAACCCAAAAGAAATACAAAGACTGATGAAATTTGCACTTTTCCAACTTCACAACTAAATGATTAGCTCTTAAACAAGACAATAATTCCTTAAAATGACCTACATGGGAATTCATGTCTTGTGAAACTTTAAAACATCAATACACACCAGCACAGAAGTTCCAACACCATTAAGAAACAATTGTAATACCACCAGTGCATTAGTGAAATCAGTGACAGTGACCAGAGGTTGTATTAAAGGAAGTTTGACACTCACCACCTTCTAATTTAAATTACATTATACATACACCTGAGATCTAATTTTGGAATGAAGTAGAGCTCATTACCTGGTCAATCAAGGAAAAAATCAAAAGAAGTTAATTGTTTTTATCAATGATTTTATTTAATCCTCTAAAACTGATACTCGGTTATACCGACCCATTCTTTTGGAATTGAAAAAAAGTGCTATCTCCTACTGGGAGTGAATAAGCCAATTTGGTAAGTTTTCCTGAATGTTCTCATCCAAAGAGTGTGACTCAGCATGAGACAAGTAAACTCGTCACATGACATCATATGACCTATGAGAAGGGAGAACGACTGATTTCTATTTATAAAATATGTCTTGGAATTTATAATGTGCATGCAGGACAGCTGTGATCTGATTCAACATGACTATAGAGAGAATGAGAGACTGAACACAATCTCTGAAACACTTTGAAATCCAAGACATCAATTTCTTTCTTTTCCAATAGTTTATAGGTGAATGTTTAGGTAATCAAGGGAAACCCCAAAATAATGGATGAGTTATAAAAAATAAAATGTATTTAAAATGGAGGCGCAATAAGAATAGCAAATGCATTGATAAGCCCCTGCCCAATAGGTTTCACAATGATACTAGCCACGTGAAATGTAACTTAATCTTTAAACTCCGAGTAACCTTAGCCAAAATTATTTTGCACATTAGGCTAAAACAGTGTGAT